>NW_027185697.1:671916-706916 GCF_028583685.1 Petaurus breviceps papuanus | reverse complement strand
GTGTAAGGGATGGATACACATTCAGAATAAAGAAAACACAAAAGAAACACAAACCATTCTCAAGCACTGATATCTGATCTCTCCCCAGTTTGTTGCCTTTTGGCAACCTGGACCCCAACTGGCCAGGTGCTGGGTGGGAGAGGAGTCGGAAAGGAGATTCAGAGATGCCAAAGGTATGTGCCAAAATGGTTGATAACTGATAAAGACTAGTAGTTGATAATATTTGGTCAAAGCTTTGCTCATTTTTTGAAGGGCAGCAGAACTTGACAAGTGGCTGTCATTCAACAAGTGAAAACAAGCCACTCCCACAGGAAAAAAAAAAAGGTTTTTAAATCAGCAAGAGGGTATCCGCTGTCATTCGATCTGAGCTCCTGACAAATGCAGCAAATAGAAGAGAATGGATGGCCCTGATGAAACCAATCACCAATGAAAGCCAGAGACAAAAGGCAGCAGAGCAGAATCTCTCAGCACACAGGAGGGTCTGAAACTCACCAGCACCAAAGGCAAAGAAGAAGCCTTTATCAGGGTACTCCTCCAAGAGGGCCTTCACGCGCTTTCCCATCCGCTCATTCCGTTTGTAGATGAGCTCCTGGCGGAAATAGCTGTCAATCTCTTGAGCCGTGATCCGCTCCTGAGGCGGCAACGTAGCATTAATAAAATTTGGAACCTATGTTTGAAAAAAAAAATCCATAAGGGATGTGATTGTTAGCATGGCTGCTTAAAGAGAAACTGGCCCTGGAGTCAGGAGGACCTGCGTTCAAATCCGGCCTCAGACACTTGACACAAAACTAGCCATGTGACCTTGGGCAAGCCACTTAACCCCAATTGCCCTACTTTCCCCCCTCCAAAAAGCAGAAAAAAAAAACTTAATGCTTCAAGTTTGGCCCTAACAACGAGAAAAGAGAAAGAACCTCTTCAGGACCACAAGTGTGGAATCCTGCATATAAAATCAGACTTTATTGATATGTTGGTTAGTTTTATAGAATTTTCTTTTCTTTCTTCCTCCTTTTTTATTGTTTATCATAAGGGATGGCCCTCTAGGAGGGTGTAATGGTAATGAAATTTAAACATCCCTTTGTATTGGAAAGCTAAGAAATACTTAGCACCTAGTTCAAATTAAGCCTCTGTGAAAGGAATAGAAGGTATGAAACCCTGTTGCTGACATAACAGGAAGGGGATGAAAAGTGAGGAGAAATACTGTATATAAGGAAAAGCCCCAGAGAGGGCTTTTGGGATAAGCTTCGTGGAGGCAGGAGCAGCTGCTGTCGAGGAAAGGCCCAGGCTGCAGAGAATGATTTTGATTTTGGGAACCTGGGTGAAGTGATTTTGATTCTGGAAACCAGCTGGAGCTTCTGCTGGGGAGCTACCAGCTTCTCCTGGGAGCTGCCAAAGACTGAGGAAGCATGCCTGTGATGTTAAGCCTTGCCTTCCCGGGAGCAGAGACTGTGAAGGATTTAAGGTGGACTGGACACTGTGAGCTTCAACATGGAACAGGAACAGCACAAAGAGCCGGACAAGGACCTGGGAGCTGTCTTTGAACCCAGGTGTCAGTTTGGTGAATCCAGGTAGGATCTGGGACCATGGAAGGGGATCCAGGGAATCTGAGAGACTAACCTGAGTCAAGCTGAGAGAAGACTTTACTTGGACACCGTGTACTAACTGAGAAGACTGTAACTTATTTGTGACTGAGGGGTGGATGGCTTGTGTATTTTACACTACCCCTTAAAAGAGTGCTGAGTAGTGACTGGTATTGTAACTTAGTGGACCCCATGAGTGAAGAACTTTTACTATTGTATTTTGTGACCCTTACAAGCCTCCCTAAGGATGACTGAATGATTGAGTTGATTGAATTACTAAGTGATTGATTGACTAAATGATTATACTTTGTTCAAAACTATATGACCACTGTGGTGAAAACTATGTGGCCATTTTCTGTGATAAGTTGTTGTGAATGCTGTATTTTGATTATCTGTGATAAACTGTAACATTGTAAATGATGTACCTTGATTTACTGTGAATGTTTGCTCTGATTTGTTATTGAATAAACAGAGTGTTCACTATACTGTGTAATCAGAACCTTAAAAGCTGTTCACAGAAGCATTCTTCTGGAAAGCCTCTCATGCTTGGCTTTACAGAGGGGTAGCAGAGAAAGATACGGTGGGAAAAGAGAATATGTTAAATATGTGTGTGTATATAATTGCTTTAAGAAAAAGTACAAAGCTATCTTTACAAGCCCACAGCCCTCAAGGGGACCCCCAGCTCCTTGAGTAGAACATAGGAACAAAAAAAAGGGTTACAAGGGACCTTAGAGGGTACAAATCCAACTTCTTCATTTGACAAATAAGTCAACTGAGGCACAATGGAATTAAGTGAATCGCTCAGGGTCACACAGCCAGTTAAGTGTCTAAGGAAGATCTCTGTGACTCCCAGGTCCAGCACTCTAACGACTATACCAACGACATTTCAAATCAAGAATTAACAGCCAGAGAAGGTGGTAAGAGTAAGGCATTTTGTCATGAAACTCATAGGGACTCCAGAGAGACGTTTCAGCCTGATGCTTCAAGGCCAGCTTGAGCTAAGGGATGGGAAGAGACCCAGGGAGAAAGACTCAGGAACCAAACACCCCAGTCCAGAATGAAGGGTATTTTGCAAAGCTGCCATTAGCTAATGGCCAAACTCCATGAGAGCCTCTGAGAAGGGATGCCATCCTGATAAGGGAAGAGCTGTGGATCATCCAAAGGGATATGACAGGTAAGTCCCAGCCTAGAGTGCCCTCAGCGAGGGAGCCCAGGAGCTGGCAGCCACAGTTACGTGACATGCCTAGTGGATTGATGGTTTTCAAGTCCATCTCCTAACTAAAAAGATTCTAGAAATGACAGAAATCACAGGGCCAAACCAAACTAAAGCCAACATACATGAAGGTCTCTGAAAAGGGGCCTGAGAAATTAGGGACCAGATGACCCAGAAGTTCCTTTTGGTTCTAGGTCTCTGGTCCAAAGCTGAGGTCAGCTGCTGAAGCCTGGTCTTTGACAGCTGCCTTGGGGCACTAAGAGGTAGACAGCTGAACCTGGAGTCAAGACGGGCGGAGTTCAAATCCTGCTTCAGATACTTACTGTGTATCCCTGGGCAAGTCACTTAATGCACTGGGCCTCAGTTTCCTCATCTGTAAAATGTGGAGGTTGGGCTCAAAGACCTCTAAAGTCTCTTCCAGAATTAAATCTTTCACAGTCCTTCATAAAGGTCCCAAATCTGAGAGACACATGACCTCTCAACTTGTGATTATTAGTAGCTTCTATGGAATAGAATAAAATATATGTGTTTCTGAAATATATTGCAGTGAATATAAAAGGAGCAGGGGGTCATAGATTTACAGCTGGAAGGGCCTACCTAGTCCAACATTCTCACTTGACCAATGAAGAATATTGACCCAGAGTCATATAGCTATTAAGTGACCAAGGTAGGATTTGAATCCAGACTTCGTGATTGCAGGCACAGAGCTCTGGGGCTCAAGACCAGTAAAATCTTTGTCTTGCCAATTCTCATGCCTATTAATGTCCCATCTATGCATGTTAGGGGTGGTCTGATATCATGGGTAGAAAACCTGTCTCAAAGCCAATAGGATCTGGGTTCAAGTTTTACCTCTCACACATCCTGACTATGTTGTATTGGGCAAGTCACTTAACATCTCAGTGACTTAGGCAATTTTTTAAGACTATAAGCAGTGACTAGGTTGCACAGTGGTTAGAGTTTCAGGACCCCTGAGTTCAAATCCAACCTTGGACACTCACTAGCCAAGTGATCCTGGGCAAGTCATTTAACTCTGTCTGTCTCAATTTCCTGGAGCCAGAGAAGTAAATGGCAAACCGTTCCAGTATCTTTGCCAAGAAAACCCCAAATGGGGTCACAGAGTCAGAAACAACAGAATAACAAGAAGATACTGACTTGCATCAGAAAAGGGAGTTTCTTCACCTGGAAGTTTCCTTTACCAATAAAATCATTATGGGGGACCCATCAATGAAGGAAAAGTTCAATAATTTTTAAAAACTTGGATTTAAGATTTGGACTTGTTCCCTAGACTTAGTACTCCCAAAGGAGGCAAGGTCAAGATCTTTCCTTGAGGGAGAACCAAGGCCAGGCTGGGGCAGATGAGGGGAGAGGGGAGTGGGTCATGAATCTGGGGAGTCTAATTTTCATTCCAAAGAGAAGTCTCAGAGCCAGAACTGGGCACCCACTGGGAAAAGGAGCTCTAATGCAGCATGCTGGGGAGGGGCGGGGCTGGGTGCAGACCTACCTGTGAATTATCGTGGTTAAAGATGATGGAGTTGAGGTCGCCACAGTTATAATGCTTGATCAGATCCTCTGTGGTGTAAGGGGTCTGGAGGCTTCCCGCCCGCAGACTCTCCTGCTGAAGGAGGGTTTGATTCAAGGCAAAGATCACCTGAAAAGGGCAGGGAAGGTACAATGGAGTCAGACTGGATTACCAGTAGGCCCCAGACAGATGTCTGCCCACACTCCAGTGGAAGAAGAGACATGATTTTATTCTTAACAGAGAAGTTTACCACAGCATAGTGAATAAGGTGCTAGATGTCCCTAAGTGTCTTCATCTGTAAAATGAAATGGTTGGACTTAAATGACTTTGAACACTTACTAGTTGTATGACCCTGGACCAGTCACTTAACCCTGTTTGCCTTGGTTTCCTCATCTATAAAATCATCTGGAAAAGGAAATGGCAAACTACTCCAGCATCTCTGCCAAGAAAACCCTAAAAGGGGGTCAGGAAGCATCGGACACAACTTGAAACAAGTGAAAAAAAAACCAGTCATGCTGCCAGTATTTGTCAGCAGCAGGACTTGAATTCACATCTTCCTGGCTGGCTCTGAGGGTCAGGCTCCCTCTCCACCCCAGGACATAAGTAGACACTGAACAGTTATCACAGCAGCCCTTTTCTTGCTTCAATGGAGGAGCATCATGGCAAGTGGAAAGAATGATGAATTGAGGGCAGTCTAGCTTCATTATTTACTCCCTGGGACCTCGGTCACTTCAGCCCCTCTGGGCCGCAGTGGCCACCTCCAGAAATGAGGAGCTTGCTGTAAAATCTATGAGGGAAAGCTTCCCAGAGTCAAACTAGCGTCACAGAAGGAAAATGCCCCTCACGATGAGAAGCAGCACAGCCTGTCTGGAGAGGTCATGAACTCCTCTTCACTGCGGCTCACCCAATGGCGTTGGCACAGCCATGAGTCAAGGCTATTGCAAGGAGCCTTCTGTCCAGGCATGGCTCAAGTGGTGTCATCTAAGCTGGCCCTGCCTACCTTTCCAGTTCTTCCCCCTTAGTCCCCAACACATACTGTCCAATCTGGTGACACCGGCCTCCCAGATGTTCCACAAATAAAGACTCTCCTGAGGCCGGGCATATTCTCTAGCTGTCCGGAGCCCTAGAATGCTCTCCCTCCTCATTCCAACTGCTGACCTGTCTGGCTTCTTATAAGACCCAACTAAAATTCCATCTCCTGCAGGAAATCCTCCCCAGGCCCTCTTAATTTCTGGGGCTTCCCTTCTGCTAATTTTTTCCTAATGATCCTGCATGTAGGTTGTTTTGTATTATATACATATATATATATATATATATATATATATGTATATATACCTGTTTGCATAGTCTCCCCTGTTAGATTGTAAACTCCTTGAGGGCAGGACGTGTCTCCTCTCATTTTGCATTCTGGCACTTAGAAGGCACTTAATAAATGCTGAATAAATGAAGAGTTCCTTTTCAGCTCCAAGACTATTGGACACCAGACTCCCCATACTATGGGACGTTTTCTCTGTGCAGAAACACAAAAAGTACACTAACCAAACCACCAATCCTGGTACTATGCTAAGGGATGGGGCTACAAAAAAAGGCAAAAGACAGTCTCTGCCCTGCAGGAAACCATATTTCCCCTAGGGAAGATGTTGTGTTGTTACTGATCAGTCGAATCCAACTCTTCATGACCACAGCACACCGGGGTCCTTCTATGCTCCACTATCTCCCAAAGTCCATCCATCGCTTCCATGCCACTATCTATCCACCCCATCCTCTGCCATTCCCTTCTGCTTCTGCCTTCTCCCCAACATCAGGGTCTTTTCCAATAACTAATGGGCCAGACAACATGTAAATAACTAGATATATCCAGGTACTGACAGAGGAGTTGGGAGGTAATCAGAAAAGAGAAGGGATTAACAACTGGGGACACGAGGGAGGAGGGGAAATGTGAAACGCCTCTTGAAGGAGTCAGTATTTGAGGTTTTTGTTTTAGTTTTTGTTATTTCGAGGCAATGAGGGTTACAGTGACTTGCCCAGGGTCACACAGTTAGCAAGTGTCAAGTGTCTGAGGTCAGATTTGAACTCAGGATTCCAGGGCTGGTGCTTGAGTTGAGTTAAAAGAGTGAAGGGATTTCCATAGGTGGAGGTGAGGGAGGATGAGCATTCCAGGTCTGGCGGGTAAGCCACACAAAGTAAACATGTAATTTCCAGCAGCGTTTGCCACACCAATACAAGAGGCAATGGACAGAGGATTCTTGCTCAAACCTGCTTCTTTCTCCTCTGTGCCCTCAGGGGTGTGTGACTGCCTGCCTGAGGCTCAGAATGCTCCTGACAGGCCTCCACCACAACCTGACTTACCACCAAATAAAGACCTGCTTCTCCTACTTACCATGGAAAGTAAAATCTTCTCAGACTAAAAATAGATGAATTCATAAAAAAACATGCAACTCTCTAAAAGTTACACAGATGGTGCCAAACTACACTGACAAAGGAGTTTCCTCACTGGGAATTCCCTGTACCCATGAAATCACAGGTTCAGTGCACAAAAAAAGCCAATGGCAATCAGTGGTAGTGGAAGCAGTTTCGTGGCACAATGGGCATGAAGGCCCAGGCCTCAAGTCAAGAAACACAAGTTCAAATGTGGCCTCAGATACTACCAGCTGTGTGACCCTGGCAAAGTCACTTAGTGGCTGTCTGCCTCAGTTTCCCCAACAGTAAAATGGGGATAATAATAGCACCCCCCCCCAGGGCTGTTGTGAGGATCAAATGAGATAATATTTGTAAAAACACTTAGCACTGTGCCTGCCACATAGAAAGCTCTTAATAAAGGCAATTCTCTTTCTTTCTCCAACTGTCCAAGGTTCCGTGGTCAGTAACTAAGTATCAGAGTCAGAATTTTAGCAGAAAAATCCCTACCTTTGGACCCGAGTTTGAATCCTAGGTCTGGCACTCATGTCACTGTGTGACCTTGGGCAAGGGAGTCCACCCCCTCCCACCCCGGGCCTCTGCTTCAGCCTCTGTGAAATAAGAGGAGTGGGTTGCTACTGGCTCTAGACTTGACACCCTCGGGTCTGGGAGCCTCTGGTTCCAAATTCTCTCCCCACTGCCTTACACTGTCCACCTCACCTGGCTCCTGTGCTTAACAAAAAGCCTCTTAACAAAAGAGCAACTGATTTGCAATGTTTACACCTATGCCCTCACTGGATAGATGCCCACAGCCCAGGATCTTCTGGGAAATGCTTCCATTTTCCATTGAATTGGATGAAAGGAGCATTTCATTTCACAATCTCTACGGCCAATGTTAGACAGCGACTGTCCGATGCTGAGGACTTGGGGCTGTGTAATTAGAGGGCCTAAATTCCCCACCCCGCCCCCACCTCCCATGTCCAGGATCAGTGCTTGGGATTCTCCCAGTGATTCCTGGGGCTGGTTAAGGCATTGTTATGATACCTGGGAGGAGCAGCTTATTATTAGCTCAATAACAATTGGTCAGCAGGGGTTTTTTTTTTAGTCCAGAACTTTTACTAAATAGGGAGTGGAAAAATCAGATCCATTTTAAAGAAATTTTATTGATATATTTTTGTCTTTAAATCCCCTTCATTTTCAAATATGTCCCTCCTCCCACCCATCATTACCCTCCCAACTGTCTGGGTCTTACTGAGGCAGCTAGCAGTCTTGTGGGTAGACAGCACTGGGCCTGGAGTCAGGAAGACTTGAGTTCAAATACTTACTGGCTGTGTGATCCAGGACAAGTCACTTAACCTTGTCTGCCTCAGTTTCCTCAACTGTAAAATGGAGATAATAATAGCCCTACTTCCCAGGGTGGCTGTGAGAATCAAATGAGGCAATAATTGTAAAGTGTTCAACAAAGTGCTGGCCATAGTAGGGGCTTTCTAAAAGCTAATCTCCTCCCCCCTTCTAATTTTACCCCCATGACTCAGCTGCTTTCTCACTCTAGAGCACCTCTCTCTTCCTCTTGCCCTACTGGGGACCACAGAGATCTCTCCCAGCTCTAAATCTATGAGCCCGGAGAAGGCCAGACAATGATTTCAGTGAGGTTTACAGAATGATTTCCCATGCTTCGCATCAGGCCCAGGAAGCCCCCTGAGACATGACAAAGACAATGGGGCTTCAGCCCCTATTTGGCCCATCCAAACTAAGCAAGGAATCTTTCTAGCTGTCCCCATTACAGACTCCTTTAAGGAACTCTCTTTCCACACACGCTGTCTCTGAGGTGACAGGGCCATCCCCTCAGAGGCCCCTGAGTTCAAATCCAACCTGACCAAGAATCCCATCTCCCCAGTATCCAGGCCATCAGGCCGGCCCTGGAAGACCTAGAGCCCACTCTCTGCCTCCTCCACCGATAGCCCCTTCTGGACAGCCACAACCCATCTTCTCCTCAGCAATGTTGGGATCACAGATTAGGAGTAAGAAGGATGTCTGGGCAGCCTCCCTTCTTTTACAGGGAAGGACACTGAGGTTCAGATTGTAAAATGACACAGGATCTCAGATGAGGAGATGAAAGGGGCCTCAGGCCATCTGTGGCCCATCTTGATCATTTTAAGAGGAGGCCGGGGAGGCCTGTAATAATATCTGGTACTGACATAGCCCTTCAGGATTGGGACGGTCTTTCCCTAAGCTACCCCATTCAATCCCCTCCAACAACTCTGTGAGGTGGGTGCCATTATGATCTCCATTTTACAGATGAAGAAAACTGAGGCTGAGAGAGGATAAGAGACCAACACGGCAGCCAGAGGCCATGGGAACCATCATTTCAGCAGAGCTGGGATCAGAACCCAAGTCTTCCAACTCCAAATCCAGGGACCAACGCAAACCCAGGCTGAGTGAGCCTCCCGTTTCTCCAGGCCTGCCCCCTCCTCTTTTTCTCCCCTCACACAGATCTCTCTGCTCCCACCCCTTTTCTCTTCCTCTTCCTTTCCCTTTGTGCCCTGGAAAAAATCGATTAAGCCCCACTGTCGGGGCCACAGGGGCCCACGATCCTCACGGCAGTGGGGAGGGCGGCTGCACGGCCTTTGGGCAGATGCCTTTTTTGTCCAGGACAAAGCCCCCCCTGTGAGCCCTCCCCTGGCAGGCTGCTTTCATCCCCCTCACATCAAAGGGCTGCTCTGCATATGAAAGGGGCAGGAGCCCCCAACCACCCCACAAAGGGACTCACATCTGTTCCCTCCGCTTTGGGGGGGGGGGGTGCGGCTGGGCTTTTTCTCACTTTCTTTCCCCCCCCCAGCTCCCCGTGGAGTCCCCCATTCAAGTCCCCTAAAGGATCATTTGGGAGCTGGGGGGAGGAAACTCTCTCTAGGCCTCAAGAGCTCTCTGGGCTGGAGACTCTGGTTTTGAAAATACCTGGAGAAAGGGCTTTTCTCCGATAGCCTTGAACCAAGGCCTGATTCCCCCCTCTGGGCTCCAGGACCCCTCTTGTGCCCTAGAAGAAGACCCAATCCCTTGGGATCAGAGCTACTCCCCCACATCCACCCAACCAAAAGTCTGAAGGCTGGGTAAGTCACTGGTCCCTTTTTGTCATGGTAATAGTGCCAACCAAGTTCTCAGAAGAAAGTAATGAGACCTTCAGGGCTGCAACAGGCTTCCCTTGGAAACTGGGTCCACCCTTCACCAAAAGGCGCTCCTCTCCAAGCCTGGACTTTCATCTCTCCTACGAGAAGCCCTGTAAAGGAGGCAGAGGACCACAACTACTGAGTGACACCGCCCCGAAGAGCCCCCAGGTGTAAGGTCAGGAAGCCATAGAGAGCTTGAAGGAACCTGTGAGGCCATTAAAATGGCCCCCCAAAAAGACAAGGGAGACTGATGACAAACAGATCAGAAAAGCAGAGGCTTACAACTGGGAGGGACCTCAGGGGTCAACTAATCCCATCCCATCCCTCACATCTGACAGTTGGGGAAACTGAGGCACAGGGAGGCTAGGTAACTTGGCCAAGGTCACAGAGGTAAGGGGCAGAGCCAATGTTTGAGCTCAGCTCCTCTGACACCAAATCCAGCAATCTTTGCCTTGGGTTTGAAGCTGACTCTCCCACTTATACTACCCACGTAACCTTGGGTAGGCCTCGTTTTCCTAAACTGTTAAAAAAAAATACATAATGGGGTGGGGGGGGGACTGGCGTCTGGTTCCAACCCCTCACTGTGCAAAGAAGAAGAGCTTGTGACTAGCCCAGGGTCACACAGCTAGTAAGCTATTAGTAAGTGGCACGGTCAGAATTCAAAGCCAGCACTCTGTTCTCTATACTGTGAATCCAACCATGAGAGCTAGAACAAATGGTTTAAGATTCTAATCAAAGAAGACATGAGGGAGGGGGCTGGAGGAAGTCTAGATCAAACTCTAAACCATCCTACCGCTGATGCCAAGATTTTTTATACCTGGCAAAGCACTGGAAATGCAATACGTATACTCCTATAGCACAATTCTCTCTCATATTGTCCCCTCTTTTTTTCCTCTCAAAGAAAGAGAAAATTATTTTCTGTTCATGCATCCCAGAATCCAGGAAATCATAGTTCTAATCCAGGTTGGGTCCCTTGACCCTGAGTTAGTCACATGTCCTCTCTAGGTCCTGTTCCTTGTCTGTAAAACAGATAAAAGTAGACATTCTCTGAGGTTCTTGCAATTTACTATGTCTGTGACTCTGTTACCCTCTTGAGAGCCCATTAGGGCTTCACTTCCCAAACGTGCTGGGCCATTGCTTAAAATACATTGACAGCAGTTCATAAATTATAGTGCAAGAGGTCCTGGGGTAAAGAACTTGAACCAGGAAAGATGGAGGTCGGGGCATTTTAAAATAAAAATAGAAGTAATTAAGTCTAGAGACAATTGTGAAAGGTAATAAATATTTTGGTAAATACATCATTTTTTATTTGGCATTTTTAGAAGGAAAAATGTCACTAACAGCAACATTTTCCCTAGAAAAGTACTGACTTCACATGGAATACCATTTAAGAAATTCACTTTGTGGAACTGAGGCAGGTAGAGTCATAATCCTCAACCACTTTGGGCATTTCAGTTTCTCTCTCTCTTCCTAGAATCTCCTCTGTGTACTCTCCTCTTTTTCTTCCTTTCCTTTCAAGATTCACATCCTGTGATAAGCCTTCCAGTGAACATGGAAACCCAGTGTGACCCTCTCTCCTGCATGGTACGAAGGTGCAAAGTAAGATGGTTTCAGAACCCAAGAACCTGGATTTGTATCACATGGTATGGAGGCATGGAGGTCAAATAGTAGCCACAGTGCTCGTCCTGGGAGTCAGCAAGCCTTGCATTCAAATGCTGCTTCAGAGGCTTACTAGCTATGTGACCCCAGGTCATTCATCAAACCTCTCCACCTTGGCTTCTTTATGGGTCTAAATGAGAGCGATAACATCTACCTCCCAGACTGTTATGAGGATCAATTAAGATGGCATTCTTTGCATGCCTTAAAGTGCTAGCTAATGTGAAGACTCTAGCTTCTTCATTTTTAAAAAATCAGGACAATATTTGTCCTTTTCCAATTCTATGGCAACTCTCCCAAGCTCTGTAATCTTTCAAATACTGCTTACAGCTATCACATCTGCCAGTTCTTTCAGTGCCCAAAAGTGTAATTCATCTGAGCCAAGAGACAGGAATTCATCAAGGGCAATTAGGGCACTCCATTACTCTCTCCTTCTCTATCTCAGATGTTATTTCTCTCTTGGCCGCCATCTTTGTTTTGTCCTTGCCAGGTCAAAAATCACTTCCCTTGGCAGAAAGAACAGCAGTAAAATAAGACTTGGACAATCAACCAGTAAGTATTTAGTAAGCACCTTCCCAGAGAGCCATCCCATATAACAACTAGTATTTTTAAAAACAAAAAATTTTCAAAAGCATAGCCAAACAATACATTGAAAAAGCCTGGAAAAAATCCATGCAAGGCACAATACTTGTGAATCTCCCAACTCTGCAAAGGAATGGGATGGGGGCTCTTTCTTTGAGCTATGTTTGTCCTTTATAATTTTTTAACATGACTTTATAATACACTTTCGATGTTTTTTCATGATTACTCTTTTCATTTATATTGTTGTAGTCATTGTGTATATTATTTTATCAGCTCTGCTGTCTCATCTTGCATCAGTTTATGTAGGATTTACCTGCTTCTCTATATTCATCATCTATATGTATATATACATATACATACATATCTTTTTTTAAAAATCAGAGGAGATTGGTGAATGCTCAGCACATGTTTCTTTAGACAACTCCCATTTTTCCTTCTCACTGGAATTATATATATCCCTTCGTGTCTTCAGAATTTCATTCTTGGGAGTTTTCTTCACCTTCTGGGGTGATGTCTCCCTAGAATATTAGTCTGTGGGAACCTACCTAGCCAATCTCTGGGCTCTTTAACATCTGCCCTGCCCATATCCATGGGATACATCAGACTATGCCTGGCTTTTCCTCTCTTCTATCACCAATTCAAGGATAAAGTGATCACTTCCCACACCCACCCAAGGTGTTCATCATTTCTAACCCAGCAACTAGTTGTCTCTCCTGTTAGTAAGAATCAAATCCTGAATAGAATTTCCCCTTGATTGTTCTTCCACCTTGTGAAGGATGAAACTGTCATTAAGTCAAGAAATTATTAGCCAAGAAAGAGAGAGACAGAGAGAGAGAACACTCACCAGTCTTAATACTAAATGGATATAGGACCTAAATATAAAAGGTCACATCCAAAATAAACTGCAAAGAGAACAAGAAGAGGTACTTTCCAGATCTCTGGTTGGGGGAGAATTCTTAACCAAGCAATTGGCAAAAGACATACATCATAAAAGTTAAAGGAGAGAATTTCAATTACTTAAAATTTAAAAGCTTTTGCTCAAACAAAATCAACAGCTAGAATAAAAAGAGAACTGGGGGGGGGGGGATTTCTGCATCAAGTATCACTGATAAAAGTCTGATAAGACAACACGGAACAATAGATAGGGAGCTGGTCACAGAGTCAGGCATAACCAGGCTCGAGTCCTGCTTCTGACACAAATTGGCTGTGTGACCCTGGGTAAGTCACTTAACTTGTTCATGCTCCAGACCAGATCCGTCTCTAAGATAGCTACTGTATCACCACGTGATACAGTATACAGGTCCTCTTCAAAAATGACTGATAAGCAATAACAGGGCCTGCCATTCAGATGCTGATCTGCTCAGGTAAGAGTGTCCTCACAGGGAAGTCACTAGGGAGAGCAGGGAACAAGCACCTACTGTGGGCCAGGCATTATGCTAAACACCTGATAAATAGTATCTTATTTGGTCCCATGTCAATTAAATCACAAGTCTGTTCCAAAAGAAAGAAAATCTATCATCTCATCTACATCGTATAGGGGATCGCCACAAATATCCAAGAGCCATTGCCCAATGGATGAGTGATCAAAGAATATAAGAAAATGATTTTCAGAAGAAGAAATGCGAGTGGCTGCCAACCATATGAAAACCTGTTCCAAATCACTAATAGTAAGAGAAAGAAAAAACTCTGAGATTTCACCTTATATCATCAAACCAATCAATGTACAAGCATTTACCAAGCCTGTACTCTAAGCTGAGCATCAATCCATCAAAGCCAGATTTAAAAAAAAAAAAAAGAAACAATGTTGGGTAACAATCAATCAGCAAACATTTATTAGGCACCCACTATGTACCAGGTACTGTGGGAAGCTCTAGGACACAAGAAGAAGTAAAAGACAATGCCTGCTCTCAAGGAGCTCACAGTCTAAATGAAGGAACAAGAAGCAGGCAAATATGTACAAACCAGCTGCATACAAGAAAAAGCTCAATAATTAACAGAGGGAAAGCACTCGAACTAAGAGGGGCTGGGGAAAAAGGCTGCCTGTAGAAGGCAGGGTTTTAGTTGGGACTCTTAAAAAAAAGGCCAGATAGAAGTTAGAGAGAGGTAGATTTTAGTGCAACACTAGGGAAAAGTGCCCAGCAATAAAAGCTAACCAAAAGTGCAATGGCCCACCCTAAGAGGGCCTTCTCATTGGAGCAAAGCTTGGACGATCCTGTCAGGTACAGCTTGTACTTAACAACAATTCCAGTCAGATGTTGTGTGTTTCTGCAATGAGTGTTGGTGATTCTGATTCAATTAATTGCAATTCTGACCACTCAGAGTACTTCCAGCTCATATTGTACAACGTGGGAAAGTGAGCAGTAGTCTCCAGCTGGGGATGATGAACCAGCCGTGGGGGGTATCAGAAAACTTCCATATGCATGCAGGTTTTCTGTGGCTCCTAGGATTTCAGTCACCTTATCAAGAAGCCTTTAGGGAGGGGGATGTTGTCTGAGTTCCTTTGGGAAAGCAGATTCAGGGAATTCCATCAATCATGTTTGGCTAGGGCCATCAAAAGAAAATGCCAAGGACAAAAGCCTTCCACCGGTTACCTTCCAAGCTCAGCTGTTGCCACATGCCTGGTACAGCCTGGCCAAGGCCTTCCGTCCCCCCCCCCAGGGCACTCACTGCCTCTGAGGACCACAGTCCAAGTCTGGGTCACATACAAACATGTACCCATGTTAAATAGATAGGTCTTCCATCTTATTTCCTCAACAGCTGAGGTTCTCTCACTCCTAACAACTTCCTAGCCTCACCCACCACCCCTTCATGGGCCCACATACTGAAATGAGGTGGAATAAGAAAGCGCCTTTAGGCGGTGGCAGACAAAGAAGCCTCTAGTCTAGGAAAACAAGGGCATTTTCAAAGTAAATGGAAAATGTCTCAAAAATCCAGGGAAAGGATCTTTGGAGCCAGGTGAGGAAACGCCACCCAGTCAGAGTCCTCAAACACACCTGACATTTTACTCATGGGTGGGGATGCCACTTGAAGCTGGGTCAGCTAATCTACTTCATGGCTACACTGAAGTTGCCTTAGGATAAGACTCCTATGTTCTAAGAACTCACAGATTATCTACTGAGTTCAAATCTAGCTCAGACTATGTGATCCTGGGCAAATAATTTAATTTCTGTCTGCCTTAGCTCCCTCACCTATAAAATGGGTATACTAATAGCATCTGCCTCCTAGGGCTATTGCGAGGATTAATTAGTTAATATATATGAAATATGTTGCAAACCTTAAAGCACTATATAAATGCTAATTATATTATTATATACTTTATATATATAATATGTGCATATTATATACCTTACTTCGATGCTATTCAAACCTTCCTCACCTCTCATCTCATCTAATTAGTATCCCTTTCTCAAGACTCTCCCCACTCCAGTTCATCCTACACAATGAGGTTAATCAACATGATTTTCCTCAGGCCTGGATCTAACCACACCTGGATCTAACCCTGCTCAGTCAGCTTTGATGGCTCCCTACTGCCTCCAGGATAAAATCTCAATTCCTCTGCCTTTTAAAGCCCTGAACTACTTGGGCTCTTTCCAATCTCACTGGACTTGATTGGTCATTCCCCACTCTCACACCTTGGTGACCTAACTCACATATAGGACTCCATCTCCTTCTCTAGGCCTTTGTGCTGGCCATCCCACATGCCCGCTATCCCCTCCCTCCTCAATTCTCGGCTCTTCCTTACAGAATCTCCCTCTTCCTTCAAAGTGCAGCTCAAGTGACATCTTGGGCATGAAGCCTTTCCTAATCTCCCACAGCAAGTGCCCTCCCTTCTAAGCTACATTATGTTTAACTATTTTAATAGATTTCCATTTATTTGTTTCACATTTATGTAAGGTACTATTGTCTCCCCCATTAGAATGTGAGTTCTAACAAGCAAGGGTTGTTTCATTCTTTGTACTTGTAACTCCGGTGCCTAGAATATAGTAGGTGCTTAATAAATGCTTGTTGTTTGACTGACTCACCCCTTTCTTTATCTAGTAAATCTCCTTTCTACCCTTGCCTTGACTGAAACAAGGGAAGAATCCATCATTCCACACCCAAGCCAAGAAGATTAGGAAGAATCCAAGTAAAGTCAGATCTAGGCTAATGACATCGACAAGGGCAGGAACAGATACCTTGGACAGATGCCCACTCTCGTAATGCCTGTGTGAGTCACATCTCAGGGCCTCAGTTTCCATAACTATAAAATGAGACAATTGATCTGTGCAACCCCACTAATTGTTGTGCTATATCTCTTCTGCCCTTTCTGGCCACACTCCTTGAGAAGGCCATCTTCCATAGATGCCTCTACTGCCTCTTTTCTCGAGCTCTTAACTCTACCATCTGGCTTCCAGTTTCATCATTCAACCACAAGTGCTCCCTCCAAAGTGATCGATGGTCTCTTAACAGCCACACCCAGCGGCCTTTTCTCAATCCTCATCCTTCTTGACTTCTTTGCCTCTGATAACGCCCTCTTCTACATCAGTATTCAGAGCACCACTCTCTCCTGGCTCTCCTGCTGCCTCTCTGACCGCTCCTTCTCAGTCTCCTTTGCTGAATCCTCATGCAGGTCACACCAACTAACTGTGGGTCCCCTTCTTTTTTCTCTCTATACTGTTTCACTTGGTGATCTCATCACCTCTCATGAATTTGATTATCAGCTCAGTGGTGGTGATTCTCAAACTTATTTGTCCAGCTCTAACCTCTCCGCTGACTTCCAGTCTCCTATCTCCAAATGCCTTTCATACGTCTCCAACTAGATGTCTAGTAGACATTTTAAACTCAACATGTCCAAACTGAACTTGTTATTCCAGACTCCCACACCGTAGCCTCCCTTCCAAACTTCTCCATTACTGTTGAGGGCACCACCATCCTTCCAGTCCTCCAGGCTCACAACCTAGAAGCCATCCTCAACTCCTCACTCTTTCTCACCTCTCACATCCAATCTGTTGCCAAGGCCCATTGAATTTCACCTCTGCAACATCTCTCAAATACATCCCCTCCTCTCCTCTAATACTTTCACCACCCTGGTGAAGGTCCTCATCACCTCATGCCTGGACTACTACAGTAGCCTACTGGATGGTCTCCTTGCCATAAAGTCTCCTCCACTCCAGTCTGTCCTCCATTCAATCACCAAAGCGACTTTCCCAAAGCACAGGTCCGAACATAATATTACCCTGTTTCTCAACAAATGCCAGTGGCTTCCTATTGCCTCCAGGATCAAATACAAAATACTCTGCTTGGGGTTCAAATCCTCTCATAACCAACCTTCCTATACCTTTCTAGTCTTCTTACAATCTACACTTCCCTCCATATTCTCTTTAATTCATTATGGCTGTCCTCCTTGTCATTATACAAAGAGCACCTCAGTTCCAGACATTTTCTCTGGCTGTCCTCCCCTACCTGGAATGTTCTCCTCATTCACCTCCACCTCCTGACCACCCCCTGGCTTCCTTCAAGGCCCAAGATAAAATCCCACCTTCTATAGGAAGCCTTTCCCAAGCTCTCCTAATTCTAGTGTCTCCCTCTGTCGATTCTTTCCTGTGGATCCTACATATAACTTGTTTGCCTTCATTTGTTTATACATTGTCTACCTTGGTAAATTGTGAGCTCTTCAAGGGCAGGGACTGTCAGTTGTCTGGCACACAGTAGGTGTTTAATAAAGGCTTACTGACTGAAAGACTTGACTAAATGAACTCGCAGGGTTCTGCATCTCTAAAACTATAATCAAAGGTCCCTTCCAGCTCCCCAGAAGCCATTGAATTCAACCTATATGCCAAAGGAATTCTGTATTATGATATACACAACAAGTGGTAATCCAGTCTCAGCTCAATGACCTCCAAGGAAGGGCAAGCCATGATGCCTCAAGGCAGCCTAAGAGAAATTATTATTAATAACAAAGGATTTGGGGAGATCCAGAATTCCCTCCTTCTTCTAAAGTCCTGATTTTAAAAATTCAGGACTTTGCTGATAATGAGATTGGACTAACTTTCTTGTTCAGACCCCGCCCAAGTGGGGCAGCCATTGTGTTCTGCTCACAGGTTTGGGTGGTGCATAAATTCTTTGAACAGATTGCCCAAGACTGAGGGGAACTTAAGTGGATGACATCATCAAAGCTCAGGTCCAGCCCCTCATTGTAATATTCATTTTCTCATTGACTGTTAACCAATCAGAGTTGATTGTCATTCTTTTGAACACTCCTCTTCCAAAAAGAATATAAGCCATGAGCCCAACACCATGATAGTCTTTAGTCTAAGAGAGACTGGTCAAATGACCATCCTTTTATTAAAATGTTGGCATTATTAATAAAATGATAAAATGACCCAGAAATTATATCTCTCAAACATTTTTAATGACCACAGCCCATTCCACTTTTGCACAGTTCACATTATTAGGAAGTCTTTTTCTGACATTAACTCTAAAATGGTCTCTTTCCAACTATCACCCACTGTTCCAGGTTCTGTACTCAGGACAACACAGATCAAATGTAATACTTGGAGATGGCTTTCATGTTAGTCCTCCAGTCTTCTCTTCTTCATTAGAGACATATCCAGTCCTTCACCCAATCCCCATATGACACAAACTTATCATGGTCTCCCTACTCTGGACACTCTCCAGCTTCACAATATCCTTGTGCTCATGGGCCCAATTCCATTGCTGATCAACCAATTATGGTGCATGAATATATTGGAATACCATTGTGCTATAAGAAATGAGGAAGGGAACAGTTCCAGAGAAACCTGAGAAGACTTGTATGAGCTGATGAAGAATAAAATTAGCAGAACTAAGAGAAAAAAAATAGACAATAACAACAACACAGTAAACACAAACAACTTTGAAAGAATTAAGAATTCTGATCAACCCAATGACCAGCCACAAGTCCAGAGGACCCATCTCCTGACAGGTGATACCTTCAGAGTACAAAATGAGACATATTTCTGGGAATTTGTTTTGCTTGACTATACACATTTGTTACAAGGGTTCCGATTTCCTCTTTTCCCCCAATGGGGAAAATTTTAGCTAAAAAAAAAATAAGAAATAGACAATAAACTCTTGTGAACTTTGATTCAATTTTTTATCAGTCAATAATTTTGCTCCCAGGATAGTTTTTGAAAGATACCCAAATATCATTCTCAACCTCAAGTTTATTTCTTCCTTTAGATTTGATTGAGAAGAAGTGTCATTCACAAAGATGAATTGTTATTAATGGAATAAAAGTCTTGTATGCATGTTTATTAAGACTGCGTCCTCAGGTTTCCCCAAATGGCTAAAGAGGTCCAGGACACAAAAAACTGTTAACTTCTGCTCTACATCATGATGGAAAACAAGGCTCAGAGAACTGCTCAGGTGTCACATGGTCACCCAGAAGCAGAGCTGGTCCAGCATCCTTTCCACTATGGGATGCCCAAGTCATTACAGAGATCTGCTGATGTTAACATGGATGTCAAAAACATCAAACATCCACCTGGGGTCCTCAAAGAGCAGTTTTCTTTTCCCCTTTATTAAAAATACCAACATTACCAACTCCAGGAGAAATTCCAAGAAACAAGTGTTTTAGAACATTTATGTCTAGAGTACCAAAGCATGGCATCACTATCAGGCTGGGAAAGTACACAGAGGGGCAAGAAGTGCTATAAAAATAGAGATTGCTGGCACCTATTCTATCACACCTAAAATGACCTTGAGGAGATTGGGAAATCTTGGCTGGGAGGTGCAGCAGCTGTCACGAACCCTGTGATAAACCAGTGTCAATCATGTCTATTTCCTTTGGCCATCCTCTCACCCTTCCCTGATTGGTTCTTGTGGTCAGAACCAAACATTCAGTAACAGCTCTTTCTTTTGTTGGATAGAACTCCTAAGGCCCCAACTTAAAACAAGTCAACAACTCAATAGCACTGAACAACGTAAGTGCTTCCATTGTTGCTCAGTCAATAAGCAAGCAAGCACCTACTGGGGGCCTGTGTAGTCAGAAACGATGAATGGCCTTCTGTGGGTGGTGAGGAAGAAGGGAAGACATGGAAATACTCTGACCATCTACACATGCATTGTACTGTGCCTAGATACAGTGAGAGTCACCTAGACATTGAACACCATGAGGGGAGTAGGCTCCATATAAAAAGAAGCACTCTGTTGTAGAGGAGAAAGTGCTAGGCTTGAAATTGGGGAAAATTGAGGTTGGTATCTGTAATGGGAATGCAAATTTGGAAGACCTTCCGTGCCCCTAGGCTAAAGTGCACCTGAAACATGGGGGTGGGAGGCTTGTTTTACAGTAAATACTTTTTGATTGGCCAGTGGGTCAAAAAGGTTGTTACATTCTCTGAGCCAGGAGAAGGCTATATAAGCCCTGATGTGAGGCTTTGTTTTGGGGGCTCACTTTGAGAAGTGTTCTGTGATCTGATCTGTATTCTGGGAAGCCGTCGTCCAGGGCCCCCCCCGGCTTTGAAAAACCCAGATGTTGATTGGGGTATGGATGTAATGGCTGGACAGTTTGGAAAGCTGTCCACTTGATCTGTTTCTGTCTTGATAATTCTGCCTGTATACTTTGAAGTTTGGGGTGCTGACCTTTTTCCCCTGAACAAGGTAAACGATATATGTCTGACTGATTAAAGTAAGCTTGTTAACCCATTTTGAGTTGCTTTCCTTTAACAAAGCAGATCCAAGAACCTGTATGGGCGGCCACCCTGAGGACGCTTGGGGTGCTTGCTGCTACAGTATCCCACCTCTGACACCAGTTATATGACTGTTAAGTCACATCAATTCTCTAAAACTCAGTTTCTTCTGTTGAAAAATGGAGATAACACCTATAGTAAGAACCAAAGACATGCTCAGAACACAACCTGGGGGAAACATTTGGGGGGGGGGAGGTACAAGGTACAAGGTAAATACTCCCCTATTATTGGCCCATACACTCTGCATGTCTGCATATAATATAGGTATTATACTAATACCTACCTAGTACAAGATTACTGTGAGACTTAAATTTCGTAACGTACATAAAGCATTTTTTGCGAACCATTTTTAATGGCATCCATGATTTCAACTGATATAGAGAACTCCAGGTGAGAGAAGTCTCTCTATCTCCTGGAATTGGCTCTGTGCCTCAATATTCTAAGTTGCCTGAAGCGCTGGAGAATTAAGTGAACTTCCCAGGATCGGACAATGAATACAAGAGATAAGTGAGACTGACCCCAAGTCTTTCTGACCCCACTATGCCACACTGCTCCTCTCTTGCAGACTGTAAAGCTCAACACGAAGGCCAAGCTGATGAGGGTCCCACAAGGGAAAAGGCAAACTGATCTCACAATTTTGTCCATTCTTTAATCATGAAGGAAAGCCAATTACCCTCTTTGGAATCAGAGGACCTGAGTTCAGATCTAGCCACTTAGTATCGGAGTGATCTTAGGCAAAGGAGGTGCCCTTGTGAGTCTGTTTCCTCATCTCTAAAATGAGTAGGAGGGTAAGGTTGGGATAGATGCCCCTTTCCATGCTCAATCTATAATACCAAGTTCCCATTCCAAAGCAATATAAAAAGCCTTTTCCAATGCCCTAACAAGACAAAGACTGGAGAAATGCCCTCTTCTCTCTAATGTACTATGGCCCAAATCCCACCTTGGTCCCTTAGTAAGGACTTCAATGACATCATGAGGTTACATCTTTTCAAATCATGCCTTTTCACTTTCCTAGTTTCAAGGATTATGCTGGAGAATAAGACTATTGGGGTTGCTGGGAAACTTTTAAAACGCTGGATGTGTATTCCAGAAAATGAGCTATGGGGCAGGGACAGGGGATGCCAAATGAGACACCTTCTGCCATACTTCAGCATATAGATCTTTGGGTTGGGGCCCCTGAACTTTAAAAAAATAAATATTTTGATAAATGCATTTCAGTAGAATTAGTTTCCCTTGTAATGCTCTGTATTTCAATTTATGCATTGAAAAGACATTGTTCTGAGGAGGGGTCCATCGCTTCAGCAGGCTGCCAGAGGGCTCTGTGATCCACAAAAGATTAAAAGTCCCTGCTCTGGAGAGCATCACAAGCTACCTGGGAGGAAGCACTAAAATGTTAGTGCCATCTATTGGCAGGAATATTCCATAACAAATGAAATCTTATATTGGCAACTACTGTAAATCCAACTGGACAGGAAGGTTTCTCTCAGCCTTAATCTGTGGGCCCAGTCTGCTCTGCTGAGGACAGGCATCTAGTGGTAAGAACCTTGGGTCCTAGAGGGCAATGGGTTCCAGAGGATAAGAGCAAGGGACCACCTCCAAAAAGCCAACAGCATCCATCCCGGAATGATCCACAACCACTTCAGTTCCTATGGTCACAGAGCTCTCCTAAGCAAGTTGATCTGAGGGCATCTCCAGCTCCTGGGGACTCTGCCCTCACTCAGTTCCCAAGCCATTCCAGTCCAGGCCTTGCAGCAGACAGACAGGGGAAAGTCTACGGTCTAATATTTCAACTGGCCTTCAGGATGGTTGTCAGGACAGAAGGGGGTCTCTGCCAGAGCCTGGATGGGGATTTCATTTTCTGCCTCATGTGTTTTATACAGGCTGTCCCCTTGGGTCTGAAGGGCTCTCCCTCCTCACCTCTGCTGCCTGGAATCCCTAGCTTCCCCTCAGGCACAGTCCAGGTACCCCCTCCAACACTAGTCCTTTGTGGTTCCCTACAATCAACCAGCAAATATCTATTAAATGCCAGGTATCAGGCTAGACACTGGGGTGTGGAGTCAAAATGAAACTGTCCTTGTCCTCAAGCTTGAAGTTATCAGCACCCTCTCCCTCGGGTAATTACCTTCTATTTCTTTGTAGATAAAAAACCTCAGGTTAACTCTTGTCTAATCTTAGAGGTGAGCAACCAATCCATCCCCCAAAGCCAGGGCTGGGGCTGGGGCTGGGGCTAGGGCTGGGGCCCCTTCAGTGAGATGTGCAATAGGATCCTAACACCCCCTTCCTAGACTCACTCCAATAAGAGACTTGTTCCATTTATGACTGAGTGATCCCTATTATTATTCAGATCATATCTATAAAGTGCTTTGAAGATATCAAAGTACTATATGTGCTAGCTATAGTTATTATTATTGTCATTACTTTTATTCAGGAGGCCAGGAGTAGACCATGGATTGACTGAAGAGGTCAGTAGAGGCATATACATGAGATAAAGCAGTAAGTTCTCTGCCCATGCCTAGAACTCACCCAACAGCCTCTTGGGACCCCATGAGTCCCTGGGGTAAAGAGCCTCATTCCTCCTCACCCAGTCTTACACACACCCAATCCTGAAACATGACATCTTTTCATTCAAGATACAGAGAAAAGGGAAGGAAGCAATTTTTGTCAATCCCCTCCTGGGCATGCATACATCCCAAAGAGGTAAGAAACAGAAAGAAAAGTCTCAGATATATCAAAATATTCATAGCAGCATTTTGTATGGTGGAAACAACCACCCCCCCAAAAAAAGGGAACAAAAATGGGATCAAATTGGGTGTCCACTGATTAGGAAATGGACTGAGTAAACTGGTGTTGTGTGATTGAATGAATGAATGAATGAATGCACATTTATTAGGCACTTAGCTGGGCACTGTGCTAAACTCTGTGGATACAAATACAAGGAAAAAGACAGTCCCTGACCACAAGGGGCGTACATTATAACAAAGGAAGACAATACATATAAAGGAAGTGGCAGCCAGGGTGGAATATTTTGGAGAAAGTTAGATAGAACAGGATGGTGGCTCAAGGTTGGCTTAGTGTTGATTTGATTGTCACCAATGGATTTAGAAGGGGGAGGGGAGAAGTAGGATATGCAAGGTCTCATGTGGCTCCAAAGAGATCCCAAGGCTGGGACCGCAATGGAACTGAATTATGCCGCCATAAGCAACAAATGGAAGGAATTCGGAGAAACACACAGAGCCACAGAATCATAGGTTCAGAGACAGAAGGGGTCATTTAGTCCTAGCCCTGCATTCTACGGATTAAGAAACAGAGAGGCTCAAAGTGTGAAAGAGTGCCAAAGGTCACAGAAGTCATGGTTCAGTCCTGTCTGACTCTCTACTATCCCACATGGGGTTTTCTTTGCAGCAATACTGAAAAAGTGGTTTGCCATATCCTTCTCCAACTCATTTTACATATGAGGAAACTGTGGCAAATGAGGTTAAGTAACTTGGCCAGGGTCACACAGCTAGTAAGTGCCTGAGGTGGGATCTGAACTCAGGAAGATGAGTCTGATGACAAGTCTGGTGCTCTGTGCACTATGGCACCACCAACCTGTACAGGTCACACAAATAGTGAGTGGCCAACCCAGGATCTGAGCACAGATCCTTTGATTGCAAAGCCAGTAAGCTTTCTATTATACTAATCTGCCTCTCCTTCTATAAACTGATTCAGAGGCATGAAGAAAAAACCCAAGTACAATACACAAAGTACCCACAATAGGTGAAAAAAAACAAAGAAAGACACCAGGATTCAGCTTATTACCTTATATCAAACTTCTGTTTCAGGTGACTTACAATGAAACACACTTCCCTCCTTTTGGCAGCAAGATGGTGTACTACAAGTGAAGAATGTTGCATGGACTGTCCATCAAACCCACTGTTTTATTTAACTACTTTTCTTTATTTTAAGCCTCCTCTAAGGCTTTTGTATAAAAACAAAATCCATCAAACAAACATTAAAAGAAAAGGAAGACAGAAAAAGAGGGAGAGAAAGAGAGAGAGAGAGAAAGAGAGAGAGAGAGAGAGAGAGAGAGAGAGAGAGAGAGAGAGATTATCCAAGCCCTTCTTAAGGAAGGAAAATCAGTGAAGTTTACTTCACATTAAAGTAAAATAAAAATAATCTCACTTTACCAGTGAAAAATGTTTTTTTCTCTCTAAACCACAAGGAAAGCCTGAGCACAAAAGGCAGTAGAAACTCTCTGAATTAGGCTAAAGGCATGTTGTTGCATAGCTTTCTATCCATACAAGAACTCCAGTTGCTGAGACAAGGTCATCAGGGCTAAGCCTCTCTTGCCAAAAGTGTAGCATCCTTCCCCAGTCAGTTAGCTATGGAGGGGAAGAACTGCTCTCCTGTGTGTGCGGTAAATCAGGTTGCTCCTCTGAGTAAGACAAGGAAGTAGGCACAAGTAGCACATTCGGGAAGACCCACCAGGAACCAGAGAAAGAGGTGTGTCTAGCCTGTGGTGATAGAGATGGAGCCCAGGTGTGAAGCATTAGTGCTTCTCTGATAGCCACAGAATGTGAGAAAGAACCAGAGAAGGGTCTCTGGTAGGCTGGGTGGGATTTGACTCATCTTCTCCTTAGACATTTATTGGCATCCTTGTTTTAACATCACCCAGATATCCACTGTATCCCCTTCCTCCCCCTCCCAGAGAGTCATCCGTTATAAAAGAGAATTTTTTTTTAAAGGAAATAAGAAGTTTAAAAAATGTAGACAAACTTTCTCAACACACCAAAAAAAAAAAAAAACCCCAAACCAAACAACCTGACACTATGCGATGTCCCACACCCATGGGCCCCCAACCTCTACAAAGGAGTAAGAAAAAAGTATCTTCTGTGTCTTCTTTAAGGCCCACCTTGGTTTTTTATAATTCACAACCTTCCTTTTTTATTGTTTCATGGCTGTGGTTCTTTGTATGCACATTGCTGCACTCACTGCATATGCTGTTTTCTTGGCTTAGCTAACTTCACCTCCGCCATGGTCACCATTTCCACCAGCACCATCATATTCCATTACATTCATGAGCCACTTCTTGTTTAGTCATTCCCAAGCTGATGGGCATCTGTTTTTCTCCAGCTGTTTGCTACGACAAATAGGGCTGCTATAAACATTTTAGCTTATAGGGGGTTCATCTTTTGGTCAAGGAAGTCCTTAGTATGTTGAGCAGCGGTTGAGCTGTCTTGAAAGAAGACAGGAAAAGCAAGAAACACAGATAAGAAAGGAATGGGATAGAAGACTCCCAGGACAAAAAGATGGGAGGCAAAGGGGCAGGTACAAGGGGCGAGAAGTAGGCCAGCATAGAGTACATGGGAGTAAAACACTGAGCAGCCCAGAAAGACAGGGATCAGCCAGGTTGTGAAAGTCTTTAAAAGATAAAAGGAGGACAATGCTGTACTTGATCCTGGAAATCATAGGGAGTCACAGGGGTTTAATAGGAGGGGCAGAACATGGCCAGACCTGGGCTTTCGGAAAATCACATTGGCAGCTAAATCAAGGATGGATTGGAGCGAGGAGGGCTGAGGCAGAGAGCATAGAGTAGGCGAAAGCATAATCAGACAAGTGGTGGGGAGGGGCTGTACCACAGTAACGGCAACACAAGTGGAGAGAAGGGTGCCTACAAGGGAGATCTTGGGAGACAAGATTTGGAAATGGGTAAGATATGTGGGGTGGCTGCGGTAAGGAGGACACCCAGCCTGTGAGCCTGAGTAACTAGGGGATGGTCGTTCCATCAATAATAACATGAAAGTTGTGGGAAGTTGTGGGTTCAGGAGGAGAAGATAATGAGCTCTGTTTTGGGCATGTTACGTTTGAGGGTACAGAGGATATCCCAAGAAAGGTCGTACAGTGGTACAGTGAGTAAGAACATTGAACTTGGGGTCAGAAAGACCTGAATTCAAATTCTGCCTCAGATACTTACTAGCTATGTGATATGGTGCACAGAGAGGTAGCCTCAAAGATAGAAAGATCTGAGTTCATATGTGGCCTCTGATACATCCCTGGACAAATCACTTAACCTCCCTCTGTTCTAGGCAGTTCTCTAAGACCATAAGTTGCAAAGAAGGTACCAACTTTCATGGGTGGAAAGAGCTTCCTCACCTATGGGTTGTCTATGCCAATAAAAGCACATGTCCCATACCTGTCCCCATATGCCTATATAGAGCCTTACATACTATATACAGATACACACATGCATGCCCCAGTTACTATATGGCTTCTGATACATCCCTGGACAAATCACTTAACCTCCCTCTGTTCTAGGTAGTTCTTTAACTCAATATTAAATCCTAGAGTCAACACTAAATACTATTTCACACCAAAACAATACTTACCTGAGAAAAGTTAAGCCCATTCAGAGGATGACACTGTTCTTCCACTTTTTCTACTGCCCCAGTTTGTTTCCTGAGGCGCTCGGCCTCCTGGGCAAGGTACAAGTCTAACACTGGCACCCCGCGAGACTTGATGTCCACTTCAGTCAGAGAATTCACCATGAGCATCACCCACACCGGCCTCTTCCTCTCCCAGTTCCCCGCGATGGCATTGAAGAGGTAATCAGCATAGAGGCCCTTCCCTCGCTGATCTGGGGTCATCCACGAGGGCATCATCAGCTTCACATAGTCCAGGTGGCGCTTGAGACGGCAGTAGATGTCCTGGGGAAGCACATCCTGGAGGTTCTCGCCCTGTGGCAGCAGCTGGCAGCTGGTGAGGGCGGAGATAGTGTAAGGGTCCGTGAGGTCCAGCTCAAAGTACACAATGCTGCTCTGCTGGAAGGCCGCCTTGGAGTTCTCAGGAATGAAATCCCAGACCCGCGTGTACGGCACATGAATTGTACCAAAAAAGTAGGAGGGGGGGTCTCTCTTTATAGTCCATAAGAAAGAGTTCAACTCACGTTGCTAAAAGGCAAGGGAAACGGGGAAAGTCAATGTGTGGTACCAATGAGGGGCAAGAGTTAACGCTTAAAAGAAAAGTACATTTCGGGGCGGCTAGGTGGTGCAGTGAGTAAGAGTGCCAGCCCCGGAGTCGGGAGGACCTGGGATCGGTTCCAGCCTCAGATACTTAACACCAACACAAAATAACTGGCCGTGTAACCTTGGGAAAGTTACTTAACCCCAATTGCTTTAAAAAAAAAAAAAAGTACATTTAAACAAAAAGCAAAAGGAGACGCATGGGACAGACGCAAATGTGATGAGCGTGATGACCATACTGGACATAATCTAGCACTGTAAGGCTCTCAAACTGCTCTGCATACGCTATCTCATCGAGTCCAACAGAAGAGTTGGATTTTTGTTGTTGCTGGTCAGTCATTTTTTTTGTTGTTGAGTCATTTCAGTCATGTTGACTCCTCGTGACCCCATCTGGGGTTTTCTTGGCAAAGATACTGGAGTGGTTTGCCATTTCCTTCTCCAGCTCATTTTACAGATGAGGAAACCAAGGCAAACAGGGTCAAGTGACTTGCCTAGGGTCATACAGCTAAAGCCAGGTTTGAACTCATGAAGATGTCTTCCCAATTCCAAGCCCAGTACTCTATTCACCGAGCCACCTGGTTGCCCTGCCCAAGGCTAAGAAGTATCTAAGGAAGACTTTAAACCTTGGTCTCCCTGACTCAGTCTAGCATTTCATCCACTCTGCAATCCTGCCTTGACACTGGACTATTAACCAATCAACTACTGTACAATTATGAACTCATTTGGTCCTCACAGCAATCCTAGGAGAAAGGTGCTATTATTATCCCCATTTTCCAGATGAGGAAACTGAGGCAAATAGAGGTTAAGTAGCTTGCCCACAGTCACACTGCTTGTAAGTGTCTGGGATCAGATTTGAACTTGGATCTTCTAGACTCCAGACCCAGTGCTCTATCCTCTGTGCCACCTAGCTTCTGCAGTGGATGATGGCAACACCTACAAAACCTTCATCTCCTCCAGGCCAGGTACACAGAGCAAAAAGAAGTTAAAGAGAAGGTTGTGGCTGAAGACACTAAAGGATCTGCTGGTATTCTGAGATCAAAGATAAACAGGATGGACCATTCAAAGTAATCAGCAGCTCTGCAATACCAGTCTCAGTGTACACTTGAGGGACTGCAGAATGGATCATGATGGATTTGAAGAGTACCCAAGTAAAAGTCATTCTCAGATCAGCAAAACAAAGGGCCATCACCCTAGAGCTGCCACAGAAAGATTAATACACCCAAGGATACATACATACCCAATACATAAAGGAGAGAGACATTCTCTGAGTACAAGACAAACGGGTAAAAAGCCCCCAAAAATGCTTTTGGAATAAGCAGACATCACTTGATAGAACAACAGCAAAGGCTGACAACGAGAACACACCACTTGCCAAAGTAGTTTACCTTCAGGTATATTCTATGAAAGGACTAAGATCCAAGAGTGAAATCAAAAGACCCTCTATGGGCAACATCCTCATGGACTCAACCAGCAACATGTTAACCAAGAAATGGCTGAATCATGTTGATTTGTCTGTGGAAACAGAAAGCTTTATGATTGTGACTTAGGACCGGGTCATTACTACCAAAAACTACAGAAGGGTGATTCTTAAGAAGCCGAGGCAAAGAAATCAATCTTGTATTTCTCTACCTCTAATAAGGAGAACAGAAAGGAAGAAGTAAGATACCATCTCCCTACATGAAAACGATGGAGGCAGCAGAATACATTGTTCTAAGCTATAAGCATTTAGCACCTACTGAATACCTTTCAAGACATTATCTGAAAGCTAGAATCATACAACAGAATGTCTCTATCGTTAATGATCTGACAAATTCCCATACTTAAAGTACACCTTCAAAATATCTTGGGGAATTCAACCAATAAACTATACTACAACCAGGCTATTACCAAAGAACTAACTCTTCCCTAGAATCACCGGGACATCACACTGATGCATAAAAATTTAGAATAATCTTTTTAACAGATATCGCCATCCCAAATACTCATAATCTCCCAGTGACATGCAACAAAGACTTTCCAAGAATAGAGAACTGGTTGAGAAGATCAAAATCCCATGGGAAGAGGATGAGGTACGTATCAAGTCAACAATCCAAAGCAACACGCATTTATCAGGCACCTCTTATGTGCCTGGCACTGTACTAAGCTTCAGGAATTCAAAGAAAGGCAAAAGGCAGTCCCCACTCACAAGCCACTCAGAGTCTAATGATGGAGACAATATGTAGGCAGCTATGTACAGACAAGACAGTTCTGGGATGGTCAACAGAGGGAAGACGCTAAGATTAATGAGAACCAAGAAAGGATTATTGCAGAAGGTAGGATTTTAGCTAGGATTTGAAGGAAATCAGAGAAGCCAGGAGGCACTGATGAGGAGGGAATTTCAGGTATGAAGAACAGCCAATGAAAATTCACAGAGTGGGAAATTTGAGGGCCTTGTACAAGAAATTGCAGGTTGCTCAGTATCACTGAATACATGGAGATAAGTATGATATAAGAAAACTGAAGAGGTAGGAAGGGCCAAGACACGAAGAGCTTTAAAAACCCAAGAGAGGATTTTAGTTTGATCCTTGAGGTGAGAGGGATCCACTGAGATTTATTTAAGAGGTAGGTGGCATGGTCAGACCTTTGCTTTCAGAAGATGGTACAGACAGTGAGTAAAGGATGGACTGGAGTGGGGAAATGATTGAGAGAGGTCAATAGAAATCCACTGCAACAGTGAGGCCAGAGGTGATGACAGCCTGCACCAGTGTGGTGACAGCTTCAGAGTAGATATGGGGCAGAGGTATACAAGAGATACTGGGAAGGTGGGATTGACAAAACTCGTTAACAGATTGGCTCTGACAGGATGAGAAAGAAGGGTTAAGGATGGAGAACACGGTTGATTGGGAAGATGGTAGTGCCTTTAGCAATAATAAGGAGTAAAGAAAAGGAAGACGAGTTCAAATCTGCCTCAGACACTTCCTAGCTGTGTGACCCTCTACAAGTCACCTAACCCTGCTTGCCTCAGTTTCCTTATCTGTCAAATGAGCTGGAGAAGGAAATGGCAAACTACTCCAGTATCTTTGCCAAGAAAACCCCAAATGGGATCACAAAGAGTCAGATGTGACTGAACAGCAATAACGAAGAAGAAGAGAGGGTTTGGAGGAAAAGATAATTAGTTCCATTTTGGACATGCTAAGGTATTGTCCTGTCTGCTCCTGTATTTGCCCAGCTAAGTGGCCCGGTGGAGAGGGCAAGTGACAGGGTGCTTGGGCGCTTGTGCTCAGACCCCACTTCCAAGGTCACATTTTTCCCTGGCCTCAAAATACTACCCCTGGCAGTTTCTCCCCAGCCCAAGGACACTATGCCTAGCAATTCCTCAAAAATAGGCTCCAACAAAACACTTATCTCTCACCCTGGTATAGTAACAAACCACGCCTGTAGCAATTATTAGTCTGAGCTGGCTTTGTACTGACTCATAAAGGTATTCAGTGCCCATCGGATGGCCTAAACCAACTCCCCAACTCATTACATGCATCCTGGACCCCTTATTATGTGTACCCTAAACTTAAGAGTATACATACTCCCTACATTTATCTTGTCAAACGAGATGACGATTGGTGGCAGACTGGGTGTTTCTCGGTTGACCCTGACGGCGAATTAACTTTGTGACCTAGCAGACCTAAAAACTTACACAGCCCTGTGCCCTGCCCCCCCCCCCCCACCTTAGGCTTTTTCCTGGTGAACTTTGGGTATAACGCCTGTGTAGTAAATACAAAAAGTACATGTTCCTTTAAGAACTGACCACTCCTTAACCACTCCCTAATCCCACCTTGAATCTCCTAGTTAGCCTACTTGGCACATGTTTTACTATAGTTTACCCTATATAAACTTTCATTTTGCCCCTCTAAGATCACAGGTTCCTTAAGAACTTTTGCCTGCTGAAAAGCTTAAAATTAAACCTTTGCCACTTTGACTTAACAAACATTTGAGTCTGTGAATTCTTTCCAGACAACAACCCTGTCCTGCTCTCCAGTCCTTGAGGGGTCCCTGCACCCCTAAAAACTGCCACAAGCACTGGGCCTGGTGTCAGGAAGACCTGAGTTCAAATCTGCTTTCTTACACACAGTAGCTGTGTGACCCTGGGCAAGTCATATGACCTGTTAGGCTCAGTTTCCTCAATTCTAAAATTGGGATAATAATAATAACATCTACCTTCCAGGGTTGTTGTGAGGTTCAAATGAAAAATTTGTGAACCATTTAACACAGTGTCTGGTGCCATAAAATGCTAGCTATTATTATCATTGCGGCTGCGGTTCTTTTTATTATCATACCAAGAATGGTTCCGAGCAACTTACAGTGAACAAACTGGCATCCTAATGCCTTTCTTCAACTATAAAAAGCAGTTATTTTAACCACATGTGCATGTCTGTGGAACATTCAATGAAAAGGAATTACAGGACAGCAGGCCATACCTGGACTGTTTCTATCTGAACCTCATCAAAAAAGATAAGAACCATACCCTACTCATAACAACAGTTCAAATTTCCATACCACTTCAAGGACTGCAAAGTATTTTACATACCTCATCTCATTTTGGTCCTCACAATATCCCCCAGAGATTATTATTCCAAAATATTATTAATTTTAATTTATTATTAATAATATTATTATTTTGCAGATGGGGAGCCTGAGGCTGAGAAGGTAGGTGACTTTCCCAGGGCTAGTTAAGGAGGCGGGACTCAAACCCTGATCTTGCCAAGTCCATTACTCTACCCACTGCCCCATCTAGCTGCCAGCCCTCTCTCAAGCCTCCCCAGCTGCTTCTCCTGCTCATCGGCATTGCACGGAATTGATAAGATAAGGCATATACCCACATGCCTTCTGTCAAAATCAGCACTGCCTTTGGCCCAGGTGAGTAATGGTTTAAATTAGCCTTAGGGTGGCTTCATTCTCAGTGTCTCTCTATCATGCCTACCTTATAAAAGAAGAAAACAACACCCTGTTCTTGGTTCCAGCTTTCTCCCGTGTTCTCTAGCCACACACACACCCATCTTCCCTCCCTCCCTCTCAATTCCCAGAGCAACAAAGATAAGAATGTGGCTTGACCACAAAATAGATCAACATTTCCACTGGGCCCCTCCTTTCCAGTCCCCAAGAGTAAAGGAAAAACCCAATCCCCTCCCTCTGTTTTCCATTCTACTAATAAAACTTATGAATAAAATTAAGAGTGAGCCTGGATGTGGAAACCTGCCAGGCAGCTTAGGGGAAAGCATCACCAAAGCGGGTTCTAAGCTGGGATCTGGTCAACAGGCTGTTGCACGGAGGCAGAAAGGTCACCTGGAGGGCAGGCTAACCATTACCCTGCCCACCCAGGCCTCCTCAAGCCCCTTCCTCAAATAACTCCTCTTGAACATTGTTTAAATTTGGAGTCAAAGCCCTCTGCTTCCTTCCCGGTATGGAACTAGCTAGCCTAAAGACATCATGGCAGAGCCCTAAGTGTCTAGTGTGCTGAATGAGAATCTCAAGCCCAGAAGAGTTAAATGACATAAACCCGAAGTCATGCAGCTGATGAACTTTTAACCCAGGCAGGCCCTCTGACTCTGGACCCAACATCTTTCCCATGCTGCACCCCACTCCTCAGTAGGAAGCCTCATCTTAAAAGGCAGTGCGGTCCTATGAAAAGCACAGCATCTCATGAGTCAGGGGACCTGGGTTCAAATGAGCCTGTAATGCTTGCTATCTGTGTGATCTTGAGCAAATGATTTCATCTTCCTGAGACTCAGTTTCTTCCTCTGTAAAATGACAGGATTGGACTAGATGAGTTCTCTGTCTGTAATGATGAAGTTTTCAGACTTTTTTCTACTTACATTTGGGCTCCTTCCAAAATCCCACCACTCACTCACCACCTGTGTGCCCATACCCGGAGCTCTGGGAGAGTGGAATTAGCATCGGATCCAGAGTCAGAGGCCCTGGGTTTGAATCTAGACTCAACCGACTAGCTGCCTGTGAAGACCTCTGCCAAGGTATTTGTTTCTCTTCTCTGAGCCCTGAATGTTCTATCACTTGGAAGATGAAGGTAGGGTCAGATGCCCTCTGGGGTCCTCTTGGAGCTATCTCATTTGGCTTCTCTGGGACACAATCAGAAAGGGGCTGCACCCAAGGATTCCTAAGGTCCTTTCTCACTAGAGGACCCTGAACAGGAAGAAAATTGCCACGATTGGGGCTGGGATGTTTATGGATTCTAAGAGGCCTGATCCATCCCTGGCTAGATAATTGTCTTAGAAATGAATAACCAGAGGGAAGAGAGCCGGGAGATATAAAAGAAAGGGGGAAGGGGAAGAGGCGGAAGCTAGCCCCTCACAGCCCTCTCTGCACACACTCACACCCACCCCACCCCACCCCCAGCCCAGTACCTCCCAGCCCTTCCTGCTGCTCTCCTGCTCACTCTCGAGTGCCCCAGGCTCTCCTACCCCTTCCCCCCTCTCCTGAAAAGAAGGGGGCTCAGCAGGCAGCCGAGATCAAAGGCGCCCATCACCACGGGGGAAGTCACGGCTCAGAGCACCGCCCGGGGCCGGGGGCTCCCTGCCGCCAGCAAGGGGAGGAAGCCTGGGAGGCGGGGACCTGGCCCACGGAGAAGCCCCTATACCCTTCTTAGGTGCCCCCAGGCCAGGAAAGACTGGGGCCAGCAGACGCTATCTGCCCCAGACCCCAAAAGAGCAGAGGGGGAGGGCAGGGGAGGCTTGGAAACTGAGACCGGTGGGTCTGAGGCCAGGAGGAAAGTTGGGGAAAGGTGCACAAGAAAGACTCGGGGGCGGGGGTAGAGGAGGAGGGCCCGCAGGACCAACTGAATCTGGCAAAACAATGATCTCTGCAAGCCCGGCGGCTCGGAACTCCAGACCGCCCCCCGAGACTTGGGCCACTTCCAGAGAACCTAGCGTTCGCTTGGGTGCGCTCGGGGAAGGAAGAAAGCCCCAGCACAGCGCTTCCCGGGAGAGCCGGCCCCGTGCGCCACAAGTCGGGCATGCTTCCTCCTCGCTCCCCTTTCCCCCTTCCTCCCTACTTCTCTTCCTCCTCGCCCCACTCCTTCCTCTTCTTCCCCGTCCCCCTTCTTCCCTCCTCCCCACTCTCCCTCCTCTTTACTTCTCTCTATGCCTTCCTCCTCTCTTCTTTCCTCACTACTCTTCTCTCCACCCTCCTCCTCCTCTTC
>NW_027185697.1:660003-671906 GCF_028583685.1 Petaurus breviceps papuanus | reverse complement strand
TCATCCTTCTCTCCCTTTTTTCTTTCTCCCGTCTTCCCTCCTTCTCTACTTTCATCCTTCCTCCTACCTCCTCCCATCTCCTCTCCTCTGTCCTCCTTCTTCCTCTTCCCTCCTCCACTTTCCCCTATTCCCTTCTTCTCTGTCCTTCCTTTCCCCCTCCTCCTCTTTGCCTTAAGGGAAGTGAACTGGCCACTTACTTGGGTCCCGGGTTTGCAGGCATCCACAGCCGGAGCCGGAGCCGCCTGCGAGTAGTCTCCAGAAGCCGGGCCCCTCCTTTGGGCTCCGGCCGCAGGCAGGAGGAAGAAAGTCTGGAGGACCAAGTTCCAGGGGCTCATCCCGCCCATAGCGGCTCCGGGGCTGCGGACGGGGCAGGGCGCAGGACCGGCTCCCGGGAGCCCCGCGCGCCTCCCCAAAGTGGTCAGGTAGACAGACTGGCCCGGTGAGCTGCAGAGAGCGCTAGGCTCTGAGGGCAGTCAGTCTCCGTCCTCCTCCTCCCCCTGGGCCAGGGCTGCTCCAGCTGGGGCGGCGGAGCCGTGGAGGGGCGCCCAGCCCGCCATGGCGCAGAGGAGAGGGGCGCAGCGGCCCGGGGCGCAGCAGCCGGCGGCCGCCACCTCGCTACTGCTTCCAGGCGCCCTCCTCGCGCTCTGCCCGCCGGTCGTCCTAGCTCTCCTCGCTCCCCTTGCTTACTCGCTCTTTTTTTTCTTTTTGTAATTCCGACTGCAGCCTCTGGATGGAGGTACAAAGTCAAACTCCGGCGATTGGCCACGTGAGGCCCTTTCCCCCAAACTTCCTCCCCTCCCCCGTCCGTCCCAACCGTTTGGGGGCCCCCATTCATCTGTTCTGAGCCTCTATTTCTGATTCTTCCCCACCCCCCAGTCCCCGAAGTCCCCCGCCACCTCTCTCCGCAGTAGAACGTAAGGAAAAAGAGTGATCGGTCTGACAACATCCTATCTTTTAAAAGCCTGCGAGCTAAATTCAAGCCCGGCTGGCACAGAACCCCGCCTGCCTGCACGCATCCTTTACTAGGCAGGCTCCTGCAGCGTCCTGCAGAAGTTGTAGATTTTGTCACGTGCGAGTCGGTGGTCCTTCTAAAGAGAGAAATTAACGAAAAGAACTGGCTTTTCAAAGTCTCTGTTTTCTTTAAAAGCAGAGAAGTACGTGATTAAACATATGATGCACACAACACACAACGAAATTGGTGGGGGCCCCACCAGGAGGGACGGGAGAGACGGGAGAGTGGAGGAAGAGAAAGTAAATGCTTATTAATTAGTGGCACAGTGAATGGAGTGCCAGGCCTGGAGTCAGAAAACTCTTCATTCTGAGTTCAAATCTAGCCTCAGAGCTTTCTAGCTTTGCGACCCTGGGCAAGTCACTTGACCCTGTTTGCCTCAGTCTCTTCATCTGTAAAATGAGCTGGAGAAGGAAATGGCAAATCTCTCCAGCATCTTTGCCAAGAAAACTCCAAATGGGTCACGAAGAGACTGGATAACAGCCTTGACTAAACAACAGCCAGTGGAATAAAAGGGTGTGAAATAAAAGAGTCCCTGCCCTCCCTCCAAAAAGAAGAGATTGAGGACACCCATTTAAAAGCAAGACCTACAAAGAAACATTCCAGGAAGGGCCACTTAACCACAGTTACAGAACTTAGAATTTGAAAGGGCCAATATTGATCCTCTAACAGGGAGAACCCTCTCTGGAAACTGGAACTCAAGTTCACATCTTGCTTCTGACACTAGCCGTGTAAGGAACACTTTATTTAGCAGTTCTCAAACGTCAGAGGATCAAAATATATAGAATTGGAAGGGTCTTTAGAGGCCATTGAGTCCAAAACCGATTTTACAAATGAGGGAACTGAGGCATGAGAGGGTAAGTGACTTGCCCAGGGTCACATATCTAGCAAATGAGGTAGCATTTGAACCCAGGTCTTCCTGACGGAGAGGTAGAGTACCAACTATCTGCCTTTTTGCCATTCTTTGTATCCCTAGCCCTTAGTACAGTGCCTGGCACTTAATAAATGCTTGTAGACCATGGAAGACCTAGCTTCAAATCCTGATTGACACTAGCTGTGTGACCCTAGGTGAGTCACTCCTCTAAACAACTCTTTATAGATACAGAGAAAGTGCCCACTCTCATTTATGGAGGCAGTTTCTTCCTGGGCAGTTCCTTAATTGGATGAAATCACAAGTCCATCCCCTTCTCCCTTACCTCTACTCCAAGTCCAGCTTGGGTCCTCACTGTTGGGATTGTAGCCAAGTAGAATCTGGCCACACTGTCCCTTTGCTAAAGCCAAAGTGGACCTGGAATTTCTAGTTGGAAAGGACCTTAGAGATCATTTTAAATGACAAGACAAAGTGACCCCAATTCATGTATTTTTCCCATTATTCTATGTAGCTTCTCTTTAGGTACGATTACTTACTTCCTATTCAGGGATACTCTGCCATCAGTCACATATACCCTAGGGAAAGCAAAAAAGGGAGCAGTCCACACAGGGGCGGTTGTGTCTGCCCTCTGAGGGCCAGCCTAGCTAAGTTCAAAGAGGCTTTCACCAGGGGATGAATTTTGAGGGGGTCTCAGCAATTTATTAATGTCTTACTCCTAAGAGGCCATTCTTTGCACCAGTGAAGGGAGTCACAGATTCCTCAATCAAGCAATCAACAAACATTTATCATTATTATTGAGTCAACTCTTAGAAAGTTATTGTGCTTTCCTCTAAAGATAGATCCAAAATTAAAACAAAACCTGCCCTTAAGAAGTTTACACTCTATTGAAGCATCAAAAAAATTAAAAAAAAAAAAAGGCAGAAAATCTCTGTCAGTGCAGGATGTTATGAAATTCTCTTCAGAACAGGCATTTTCTAACTTTCTCTGGATTGATTTCCTAAGTGAGGCTAGATTTTTTTAAGGACTTCGGTGAGGATACTTTTTCATGTTTCCATTTGTATTAAGATATTATTTAAAGTCCAGGGTGGGGAGCCTGCCGGTTCCACGCCACATGTGGCCCTCTAGGTCCTCCAGTGCAGCCCTTTGACTGAATCCAGACTTCACAGAACAAATCCCAGATTCAATCAAAGGGCTGCACTGGAGGACCTAAAGGGCCACATGTGGCCTCGAGTCTACAGTTTCCTCACCCCTGATTTATACTCTTTAGAGTTAGGAGGTCTCCTGTGGATTCCCTGGTATTACTCCTAATTCTGCAAATAAGGCCCCACAGAGATGGCACACCAACACCCTTGATCCTGCTATCATTCCCAAGAGTTCTATTTCCATGACCTAGAACTCAGGAATCCTTTTATCTGAACACAATGACTTATCATTCCAGTTCTCTTTAAACCGACTCCTCCTAAACCTCTCCTCCATTCTAGCAGCAACCAATCCCTCTACCTCTTACAAGTTTCCTAGGCCATCACCTCTGCTCGGGCTCAGCTCCTCTCTTCCCAGTCTGGACCCCTTAGTGAATCAGGTCCATGCAATGCTACCCTCTACTCACGAATGCCTTGTTCACCATGCTTTGCCAAGCACCAACCCCAGATTCCTCCCAGCCTCTACCTTCTCTCCTTCTACTCCTGTGCTGCTCAAAAAGGCAGAAGAAAGTCACACGAGCCTACTGGCTGAATCCTCTACCAATGTTACCTGGTTTCAACTGAGCAGCCCTCACAGCCCACTGACTATCTCGTTCCCCCAAAACTTTCTTTTTCTTTCCTCATTGCTGAAGTGCACAGAGCACTGGGTCTGGAGTCAGGAAGGCCTGAATTCAAATCCAACCTTAGACGAATACTAGCTGTGTGACCCTGTGCAAGTCACTTAACCTATTTGCTTCAATATTTTTAACTGTTAAATGGTAATTTAAAACAGCACCCACTTAGCAGGGTTATTGTGAAGCTCCAAATGAGGTGATATTTTCATTCAGCTCACCTGCACCCACTTCAGCACGTCAAAATGTACGGTTGAAACCAAGCAAAAACTTGACAACCATGTTCTAGCAGACAATATCTTCACAAGCAAATGAAGTAGAAACTACAAAATCTTCTGGTTTTTCTTCTGGTGACTCAAATGAAAACAAAGAAAAATCAAGCAATTAAAAAAAATTATTTGCTAACTCTTCTCATTTCTGTCTCATCTAAAGTTGACTTCCCACCTCTCACAACCACTCTCTTGCGTTCAGGTTCTCATCACATCTCACCTGGACTACTGCCATGACACCTTGGTCTCCCTTCCTCCAGTCAGCCCCCTACTCCATCTAGTCCACCCTCCACCCAGTTGCACGTCTAACCATGTCACTTCCCTGCCCAAGAAACGCCAGTGACTCCCTACTACTTCTTGGAGTAGGGAGTCACTCTTGGACCAAAAAGGAAGTCCCCTGTTTGGCATTTTATATCTCTTATGTCACTTCCCCAGGGCAACTAGGTGGCCTGGAGTCGGGAAGACTTGAGTTTAAATCCAGCCTCAGACACTTACTGACTGTGTGACCTTGGGTAATTGACCTTGGGTCAATTAATCCTGTTTCGTCACCTGTAAAAATGAGCCAGAGAAGGAAATGGCAAACCACTTCAAATCTTTGCCAAAAAAATTCCAAATAGGGTCACAAAGAGTCGGATATGACTGAAAAACAGCTAACAACATCTCTTTCACCACCTAGCACCTTCTGATTTTTTCAGCCAGGCTGGCCTATTTCCTTCTCTCTGTAAATTCCATTTCATTTCCTCTCTCCATGCACTTGCATTGGCTGTTCCCCATGCCTTGGATGCATTCCCTTCTCACTTTTGCCTCTCACCATCCCTGTTTTATCTCAAGACTCAGTTTAAGTTTGATAATGCCTTTCCTGATTTTCCAGATCTTGGTGTTCTCCCCACCCCCCCACCCCCAACATATTTTGTATTCACTTCTCCCTGTTCGTACCATTTCTCCCCAGGTGAGGATAATAAGCTCCTTGAGAGCAAGGACTGTTTGTTTTTTGTCTGACTCTAGCTGACCTTTCTGGGTTTCCTGTATTTTACCTCCTTCACACGTTGCTGCTCTCTGTATGTGAAATGCCATTTCCTTCTCTTTGTGTTTGGATAAGCCATTCCTCCAACAAGGAACAGGAAAGAGGCAATGAAGACTTCAAGACTGCATACCTGGGTGACTAAAAGGACATTTGTGACCGCAACAGAAATAGGGAGGCTTAGGTTTGGACTAAAACTCAAGGCAGCCCAGGCTTGGTACTGACCACCAACTCTCCTCTAGCTCTCTCTCCCTCTAGATTGGGCCTGATTCATTCACCCCCACTTGCACCCACATCAGCATGTAAAGCCCCAAGAGGGGGCACTCAGACTCTCAGGGTTCTAGGGGTAACCTTTGTATAGGGAGAGGGAATGACATTCCTATTGCTCCCGACCCTAGCTCCTCAGCCACACATGCCCACTCTGCCAGTGGGGAAAGAGGACCCGGATTCACTGATGTTTGGCACTACCTTAGTCCAGACACTTCACCTGCCTGGACCTTGGTTTCCTCATCATCTTAGATGACTTGGAATTCCCCTCCCAGCTCTTCACCCATAATCATGTAACCTATGACCCCATCCATGCATGACCATCTCAGTCAACTCTTCTCCACATCTTCCTATAAATTCACCACACAATCACATAAATTTGAGTTAAGCAAGCGGTAATTAACATACCTCACCCCAGATTCAACCTTGGCCTGAGCTGTATTTTGGCATTGGGAACTTCATTTGGAAAGCAGCTTGTTGTCTGATTAAAGAGTGCCAAGCCTGGGCCATTCTCCCATTCCCCATCAAAATGTATTCCATTTGTTTTTTTAATATAACTGGAGCAGGGGAAACATAAAAGTAAAGGACGGAATTTTTATTACAACCTCCTCCTACCAGCTTTTATCCCCAACCTTATTACTTTAAATTTTATTTATTATTTCGTAGTCTTATTAACATGGGCTCTTGGCCACAATTTGCTTTATTACCATAGGCAATGCATGTCTATGTGTGTATATATAGCTTACATATGTATATACACACACTCACATATATAGCCATAAAATTTGACCTCTTGGCCAACATTCCGTGAATTTTTCTTTAATGCAAAGTTTCCATGCCATCAAAAACATTTGGAATGCTTTCCTTAAGAGGTCTCCGATAATGGTCTATAAATGAAAGTTCCTTTTACGTTGCCAAGATTGCAAGGGTTGGGAGGGTGGGAAGGAAAGGCAAGGTATGCAGGACATTAGTTTTAAGTTTGCTCATTTCAGGAGTTACAAAAAGAAGGAAATTGTTACACCTGGAAAAGATGGAAAGGGTGCCTAGCAGTATGGCCTGAGTAAGGAAATCATTCCATATATATGGTATCGTATCATTAATAGATGGTAGGGAAATAAGTGAAGTTCTGGGCATGTAATGATGGCACTCAGATGAAAGACATGACTGGATTTGGAGTCAGAGGACCTAGTCTGACTTCCAATTCTGATGTGACATTAGACTTATAGAGGCAATGAATAGGGAGGCTTAGGTTTGGTCACTTAACTTCTTTTACATTAGAGTTCTCAAAATTAATACCCTAACTATAAGCTAGAGGTAGTGTGGTTGGCATAAATTTATCTGGAAGAGATCGGGGCATTTTAATGGACTAAAACTCAAATATGAGAAAACAGTGTGATATGGTGACCACAAAAATTGTGATCTTAGGCTATGTAACAGTTCTTCTGGGCTTACTCTCTGATCTTGGACTGGCATTGGCAGGTTGAATCTCCAGAAAGCAGCTACAACTACTTTCAGGGGTCTAGAGGTAATCCTGTGAGTGACTATCCTTGAAACTGATTTACAAGCCCCCACTGATGTGTTACCTTTTGACAATCAGCCAGTAACCTCAGTTCTTCAGCAAAGGTATTTACTAGAATGGCATAGTTTGACCAGTGGTTACACATGTGTGTGTGTGTGTGTATGTGTGTGTAGTCTGGAGTGAGAGTGAAGGGGAGAAGAATGAGCACCAACTTAAAGAACAATGGGAGTGAGACACATATGTAGAAAATAAGTGGGATGTAGAAGTTTCTCAAAATTCCTGGCCTGGAAGCCCTTTTTTCCTTTGTAAAGTCTTCATGAAGTTTTCTCTAAGTATAGTTCTCTACTGGATTCCTGGCATTGCCTTTCAACACTTTTCTCTGGCACCACAAGTCAGGATTTTTTGAAGCTTCTGCCATCCTCGAGTGACTACCATTCCCTATCTGTTTACAAACAATTCCTCTGTCATTGGTGGACTCTTCCACCAACTCTAGTTGCTGGTGAGACCTTAATGGCTCCTCCAGCCCTTCAAAGCTCCCAATAACCCTTCAAAGGGTTATGTCCATCTCTGAATGGACTCAGTTGCCTAAGATCAGTACGGAGCAAACACAAAGAAAACAAAGGGTCCATGCACTCATGGATATAGACTCATTCAATGGGGGAAGATGGCTTGCTTCCACTACCTTCCCAGGCAATTTATAACAGTTCTGTCTCACCTGGCAAAAAAGGAAAAAGATGAAGGATAATCTGGTTGGCTTTTTGGTATACAAACTCAGATCTGACTCTGTACCTCTGAGTCATCAGATCATCTGTCTCTCCAGAAAATTAGAAGACTTTGTTATTCCACTCTACCAACCCCTCAGATTTTCATGGCTATACACTGGTTCCCCAAAATTCCATGCTGAATTGGAACCAGGTAGGTAATATCTGAGCATGCTCTGTATAATACACCAGCAAGGGCAAATCTGAACCTTCTCTAACATCTGGATCTTCATTGGCCAGTGGCCCCATCACAGACGTATTAAAGAGGCAGTGTGAAAATAATCAATATAGGTAGTATTATTTGAAGGTAAGCACAATAATACATTAAGGGGATGGTTTTTGTTGATTGTTTTATAATCTGCATCTCCTTTTTTCGCTGAGCTTGGAAGTATATTGGCTACTTGTGGACCCAATCCTACTACTGTTTGGTACAGGAACTTTGACCTGCTCCGTTTTTAACCTGGTTCATTTCTCCCCTCTGTGGGCATCCCAATGGCCCCCTGGTCTTCAGGGCTCACCATGCTTGTACCAAAATTAGCAGTCACCTAATTAGCTTAGCCCACTGCACCTTAACGCAAGAGATTCATTAGCCTCAGCCTTCCTAGTAGCAGGGATTACAGGTATAAACGACCATACTCAGCAATAATACAGTAGATGATTGATTGAGCTGTGAATTATTCTGACTATTTTGGAAAGAAATTTGAAATTGATTTTTAAAAATGAATAAAATCCCCTTGCCACTTGACTCAGAGATCCCCTTGCTACACATATACATCAAGGAAACCAACAGCAGAAAGAGAGATCCCACATATCCCAAAATATTTAGAGCAGCATTTTTTTACAGGAGCAAAGACCTAGGAATCAGTTAAGAAATAGCTAAAGTAATTGTGGTACATAAATGGAATAGAATGTTACTATATCATAAGAAATGATAAAAAATTTTAAAAAATGATGAATATGAAGAATTCAGAGAAACATAGAAGACCTATATGAACTGATGCAGTGAAGCAAGTAAAAACAAGAAAAAAAACACACAATGATTGCAATAATGTAAACAGGATGGACAAAAAAAACTAAACTGAATGCTATGTCATAATAATAAACAAGACTGACCCCAGAAGAGAGTTGAGAAAATGTTCTTCCCCACTTGATTGCAAAAGGGGGAAACTATGGGTGTGAGTCCCACATGATTGATTTTGCTTAACTTTTCTTTCTTTTTATTTTTTATCTCTGTTACAAGGGAAGGCTCACTGGGTAGGAGAAGAGGAAGAGATATAACAGAAATGAACGTTAATATAAAAACGAAAAGCATAGAAAAAGAAAGTAGTCTTAATGAACCCTGCTCCCAAGCAGGGTTCCACATTAGCAAAGACATCTTTTCAATGCAAATACTCCACTGGTGTTGCTGTATGACAGCTACTTTTAAAACACTACTGCCTTGACCTAAAAGTGATCATCCCAGAAAAGGACAATGGAAGGGCACATAGTGGGGGTGAGCCAACTCCAATATGTCATCAGTAGAATGATGTAGAATAGGGACAAAATAGAATAGGAACAAAGGATGTCACTAATGAATTGTGTGACCAAAAGAAAAGAGATGTGAGTCATGTGGCAAAAGCAAGAAATAATAATAGATAACACTTATAGGGTGCCTTAAGGTTTGCAAAACACTACATATGGTATCTCCCTTGACAACAAACCTGGAAGGTAGGTGCTGCTTTTATCCTCATTTTACAGATGAGGAAACTGAGGCAGGCAGCAGTTAAACTGGTACCCTACTAATTTTAAGAGAAGGTAAGGAAGTTTTCCAAAACTTTTGGGTAACCAAAAAGTGATGAACTGTGGAGTACATGAACAAAAGTCATACGAGATAAGTAGGTATGGATGGGTCGATAACTGCATTACAGAAGGAACTCCTAAGTCAATGAGATCACTGAAATCTTTGAGTATTAGTATATGAGCCTACAGAGGTGAAAGTCAAGCTGTACTTGGCCATGGTAAGATCACTCCCAGAGTGTAGTGTTCAAGATGGTTCCAGGTTCCACATTTCAGGAAGAGCATTGATCAGTTAGGGTCCAGAGGAGGGCAATCAGGATAACAAAGGACCTTCAGTCCATGCCACATAAGGATGTTTCTTTCCCTTCCTCCCTTCCTTGTTTTTTCTTCTTCCTTTCCTTTCTTTCTTCCTTTTTTCTTTCCTTTCCCAAATCCCAGATTTAGATCTGGAAGGAACCTGAGAGGGTATCTATTCAAAGCCTCTCACTTCACAGATAAGGAAACTGAGGCTCAGATAGATGAAATGACCTTCCCAAGGTGAACGAGTGGCTAGCTGAAATTGGAACCCAAGTCCTCTGAGTACAAATCAATCAAAATGTACTTTTAGATGCTTTATTTTTATTGATGACTTTTGGTTTTATATCACCTTCATTTCCAAATGGATCTTTCCCCTTCCTTACCAATCAAGCCATCCTTCATAACAAAGAATGAAAAAAGAGAGTGACAATGACAGTGCATGCAGCGCTTCTCACCCACTGTCCCCCTCCTCTGCAGAGAAAGGAGAAGGGTGCATTTTCTCATCCCTCCCTTAGGGCCAAGCTTGGTCGCTTTAATTATACAGCATCCAGGGTTTTTTTTTTTTTTTTATTCTTTCATTTATATCAACAAGCTTTTATCAGATATCCTTGCCTCTGCATTACAGTAGAGCCCCTGAGTACTGGACTCTAGATTATTTGCAATCCTGCCTTGAAACCCTTAAAGGAAGAGTTCCTTCAGTCCTGCCTCCTTCTCCTAGAGTCCCCCTATCTCAAAAACTGGGTCATGAAAGGAGATCCTGAGGAATCTCCCTCTCCCCAAGGTACTTCCTGGTCCTCTGGTTCACGTCGTTTGCAGCGGAAGAGAAGACTCAAGCCCACCTTAATGTCCTGAAACAGAAAAGAGAAGAGGGGCAGAGCTGGTATATTTCGGGGGAGGGGAGCGAATTCTAAGCTCTGAACTTGAGTAAAGGGGGCTCCCTTAGGAATGGAGAAGAGAGAGTGGGGGAGAGTCACAGGGAGAGGGTAAGTGAGAATTGCCCATCTACCAAACACCTCCACTAAAGGGACCAAAAGCTTCCTGAGGTTCTGGCTCCCCTGGGTCTGCTTTTCTCAGTGACTACATTTTATTTTCTTCCAGAGGTCTCATTTTCTGGAGGGAGCTGCCCCTCTGACCAAAAGGGCACAGATGCTTCAGTCACACCACCAAAGTCTGCTGCACTGTCCCAAGACTGGAGCCCTCCCATAAGGTCTGCAGCTCTGCCCTCTACCGGCAAGTCCTGTGCGCAGGCATGAGCTCTCCAAGTCTTCCAGAGAACAATACAGGGCTACTCCTTTCGAGAATGAAAGAGGACCTTAAAAATCGCCAGCCCAAAGGCCCTCGTGTTGCAATACATGGAAGAGACCCTCCTAGGCCCCCTTGTGTGCAGTTAAGCTCTCTAGGTCTCATTTTTCACAGTGTCACATATTTAGAGGGTATCTAAGGCTGCCCCCTCCTTGTTACTGATGAGGAAACTGAGGCCCAGAGACATTGATTTTCCCAAGGAAGGTAGGAAGCAGAGATTCAAACCAGGGTCCTCTGGTTCCATATTCAGACCTCACAAGCTCATAGGGTCATAGGGATAGAGCTAGAACAGAGCACAGAGGTCACTGAGACCAACCCCTTAATTTTCCAAATGAGAAAGTCGAGTCACAAGGAAGTCAAGTGACTTTCCCAAGGACACAGAACCCTACTTCAAACCTGAGTCTGTGAGGTAAACAGAAAGAGCATCGAGACTGGAGTCACCAGACATGGGTTTGAGTCCAAACCTTAGAACCAATCTATGATCCCAGGGTCCTCTTGTACCTCACTCACCAGAGTGAGTTTCTCTCACTCTGGCCTCACTTCACAAAGAAAACACTTAGAACTACTTCACCAGCTAATTTATCCCATGTTGTCTACTGACTTCTTCCTTCCTTCTTTTCCTTTCCCTCCTTTCTTTCCTTCTTTCTTTTCCTTTCTTTTCTTCTTTACTTCTTTCTTTTCCTTCTTTCCTTCCTTCTTTCTTTCCCTCCTTCCTTCCCTCCTTCCCTCCTTCCTTCCCTCCTTCCTTTCCTCCTTCCTTCCCTCGTTCCTTTCTTCCTTTCTTCCTTCCTTCCTTCCTTCCTTCCTTCCTTCCTTTTTTCCTTCCTTCCTTCCTTCCTTCCTTCCTTCCTTTCCTTCCTTCCTTCCTTCCTTCCTTTCATTCTTTCTTTCTTTTATTTCTTTCTCTCTCTCTCTCTTTCTTTCTTTCTTTCTTTCTTTCTTTCTTTCTTTCTTTCTTTCTTTCTTTCTTTCTTTCTTTCTTTCTTTCTTTCTTTCTTTCT
>NW_027185697.1:618891-659993 GCF_028583685.1 Petaurus breviceps papuanus | reverse complement strand
TCTTTCTTTCTTTCTTTCTTTCTTTCTTTCTTTCTTTCTTTCTTTCTCTCTCTTTTTGAAGCTGAGTCTCCCTTTCTTTCCCAGCCTGGAAGTTCAGTGGCCACTCATAGACTGATCCTACTGTTTATTAGCTTGAAAGTTTTAACCTGTCATTTTTTCCCATATGGGCAGGTTCACCCCTTCTTCCTTAGGCAGTCAACTGCCTCCCTTTCCTGGGGGCTCACTCTATTGGTGCAAAACCTACTGTGGAAATTAAATGAGCTTTAGTCCCACAGGACCTCAGATCTTCTCCTGAGCTCAACAGATGCACTAATCTTGGTCTCCCCCAGAAGCAGGGATTGTAGACATAGACTATCACGCCCATCTTCTATTGGTTTTTAAAGGTAGGGGGGAAAGAGATTCTTGTGTAACATATAACACCAGCAACCACTTCTTAGAGACTCTAAAGTTGGATTGTAGGATTAGAGAATTAGTTCTGGAAATCTGTGTGAGGTAGGAAGGAGATTACCTCCATGACCAGGGTTTGAACCCAGGAACCACAAACATCTGAAGGCATCTGTGGTGAGATTTTAGGAAGTCTGGGAATTAGGTCACAAAACTGGTCCTTTAAAATACTTTGATGACTCTATTTCAATGGAATTCTTTATAACCCCATGTATTGTATTTACTGCATTTAAAAACATTCTTCTGAGAAGGAGTCCATAGATTTCCTGGACCCATGACATAAGGAACCAGACTTATCCAGAGTAAGAAGAGCTGGGTTCTTAACACTTAACTAGCTGTGTGACCTTGGGCAAGTCACTTAACCCCAATTGCTTTGCCTTCCCCCCTCAAAAAAAAAAAAAAGAAAAACAGGGCTCTAATCCTTCCTCTGAGCGTTGCCATTTCAGGCGGCTTGGAAGGGGGCGGAGTACTTTAAATGAAGCTCGCCGAAGGAAACGCACTTTATCAAACCATGTGTCCTGACTTGGGACTTAGAAGAATATGGTCACTGTATATAATCCTGGGAAAGTAGAATGAGATTTTTGAGCACAATGTGCTGCATATGAAGTCTTGTCTGGGAAATCCTCCAGTGCTTCTGGTCTTTCTCTGACCTCTACTGGTCACCTCTTTCTCAGCCATAGCCCTTTCCTGGTCTCTGCTCCCCCTCTGCCCTCCCCATTCAACACCCCCTGCCAACTTCTCCCTGCTTTGAATATTCCAGACTCAAAAAACATACAGTTTCCTGACTGATTGGCAGTCTTCTTCCTGTGACTTCAGGGGAAGGAAATCAGTCAACAGGAATTTATTAAGTCCTTACTATGTGCCTTATGCCTTCTTAAGGCATCATCTCTTACTTTTTCCCCCTTCTCTTGTCTGATCCAGCACCCCCTGGCAAAGGCCCTCATCTCATCATGCCTGGACTATTGCAATATCCAATGGTGGGTCTCTCTGCTATGAGACTCCCCCCACTCCAGTCCTTCCTCCTCTCTGCTATCAAAATGAGCTTCCTAAGGCACAGGTCTGACCATGTCACCCCCTATTCCATAAACTCCAGTGGCTCCCTATACCTCCCAGGACCAGATATAAAATCCTCAGTTTGGCATTCAAGGCCCTTCATAAACTGCCCACACACACCTTTCTAGTCTTCTTATGCCTTACACCCTCTCGTGTGCTCTGTGACCTAGTGACACGGGCCTCTTTGCTGTTAAGCAGGACGCTCCATCGCTGAGCTCTGGGTATTTTCTCTGGCTGTTCCCCATCTGGCTGCTCTCCCTCCCCATCTCTGCCTCCTGGCCTCCCTGGCTTCCTTAAGTCCCAACTGAAATCCCTCCTCCTATAGGACACCTTCCCAGTCCCTCTTAATCATAGAGCCTTCCCTGTGTTGATTATTTCCAATTTGTTTTGTATGTAGCTGGTTTGTGTCTAATCATTGCTTGTTGTCTCCCCATTGGGCTCTGGGCTCCTGGAGAACAGGGGACCACCTGTTAGCTCCTTTGAATCTCCAGGTGTAGCACAATACCTGGAACACAGTAGGCACTTAATAAATGTTTATTGACTTACTATAAGACACCTAGGGTTGCCTGGTCCTCAAGAGGAACCAAGACCATCCCAGGCCCCAGAGACGGAGCTGCCCTGCAGCATGGATGACCCCGGGTTCCCAGACAGAGGGCATTCACAGAACTCGGAGGTTTAGAATGCATGTCACATGGATTATCTCATTTTATCTTCATGTAAATCCTATAAGAAGTCGTGATTATTATCCCTGTTTTACAAATAAGAAAACTGAGATTGAAAGAGGTTTAGTGACTTGCCCAAGGTCACATATCTATTCAATATCTTAGGCCAGATTTGAACTCAGGACTCGCTGCACTCCAAGTCCAACACTCTATCCACTGTACCACCCAGATGCCTATGGGCCTTCAATAACCTTGGCCCCCTCCTCCTACTGTGGCCTAAAGACCATCATGCCCAAGGCCCCCTGATGACACCCTGTTCTGAGTTTCCTCGACTCTGAGATCTGATGAACTGGGTTCAAATCCTGTCACTGCCTTGGACAACTCCCTTTACCCATCTAGGAAATGAAGGAGATGAACTAACCGGCCTTTGAGGCCCCTTCTGCCTCTAAAACCACGATCCTAGAGTCCCATTGCTATCCCTCCCCAATCCTGCTTTGTAGGGCCATTTCTGGCCTCAGGGTAAAGGTCAGTCTGAGCCCCACAGTGATGGGCACTAAGTAGTGTGGGGATGTCAGCCCTTGCCCCAATGGGAGGTACTCCTTAGAGCACCCTTCCCTTGTTCTTTCTGCCCTCTATACTTTTGGGGTGTCTCCAGAGAAGCCACGAAGCTTTTCTTAACCCTACCAAGTAAAATCTGAGATGGAACTTTCAGCTTTGGCTCACTTACCTTCTTCTTCTTCTGAGACACCCCTAACCCTAACCCTTCACACCCCCTTGTACATTAGGAGATTATTTGGTAGCTGTGTGGAGGATGAACAAGAGAAGGGAGAGCCTCGAAGCTGGACTTCCAGTTAGGAGGCTATAGTAACATAACTGGGCACCTGGGAGGCACAGTCAATAGCACACCCAGTCTGGAATCAAGAATACCTGAATTCAAATCCAGTCTCAGATTCTTATTAACTGTGTGACCCTGGGCAAGTCACTTAACCCTGTTTGCTTCTGTTTCCTCATCTGAAAATTTAGCTGGAGAAGGAGATGGCAAAACACTCTAGTATCTTTGCCAAGAAAACCCCAAATGGAGTTGTGAAGGGTCAGACACGACTGAAAGACCTGAACAAGACAGTAATATAATAGACCAGAACCAAATTCAACAAAAATTATATAAAACAGATAGTTATTTCTCCTCCCTTATTTCCCTGCTCCCCACCCAACCAGTAGCCAAGTTTTCCTGCTTCTGCTCTATAACATCTCTTGTATATGTCTCCTCTCTGTTCCTGGACTGCCCAGAATGGCCTCTGAGTCAGGAAGGCCTGGGTTCAAGATCCCCCTCTGATTCATCCTGGCTGTGACCCGAGGCAAGTCATTCTAGTGCTCCATAAGCTGCAGGCCAGATGCAGGCCTGTTTTGGAAGAGAGACTCTCCATACAGCAATAAAAGTATACGTCCGATCAAATGAACCGAAAACACTATTTTGGTCAAGTACAAAGCCCTGAGTGAGCAGAGCTCAAAATGGGTGTGAGTTCCTTCTAATCCCTCTCTCACCCTCTCGCCTTTTAAAAACAAAAGCTCACACAGACATGACATCACAGAGGCTAGAAGGCTTGTCATCCCATCCAGTGGAATGGAAGGTCTCTGAGTATAGGAACCATATCATTTTGGTCATTCCCTGTCCTCCTGATGAGGTTCAGAATCTCCAGGAACCCCAAAACCAGAGTTCCCAGATAGCAGTCCGGAATGAATTCACGGACTCAAGCATTCTTTAAGTCAAGGTGGCAAAGATTTGTTACACTATACAGCAGGCAAGAGTTCTTAGGGAACCTATAGCCTTAAAGGGGTACAGTTAGAGTTTATATAGGATAAACTATAGTAGAACTTTGTGCCAGAGATGCTAACTAGGTGAGTCTGGGAGGGATTAGGGAGTGGTTAAGGAGTGGTCAGTTCTTAAAGGAATGTGCACTTTTAATACCTACTGTGCAGGTATTTTACCCAGAATTCACTGGGAAATAGCCCAAGGAGGAGGTGACTGGGAGGCGTGGTTTTAGGCCTGAAACATCACTAAGTCAACTAATGGTCAGGGCTGACTGAGAAATACCCAAGCTGTCCCCATCAGAATCTTGTTAGACAAGATAAACTTAAGGAAGCATACATATGACTGAGTCTAGAATACATATGATAGGTCAGTGAGTAGTCAATATCGTTATGACCAGTACACAGCTGGTTCAAACTACTAAATTCTGTAGGGGCAGCTGGCTACTGTTTCACAAAGAGAGAGGATTATTCTGCTAGGGCACGCTGCCCTTAAGCTGGAGAGAAACTGCCCAAACAGTGTTTTGGGGCTAAGGAGACTCGAGGATAGGGAGAAATGTGATTTTGGAACTGGGGCTCAAGCACAGGCACCCAAGCACCTCATCACTATCATGGAGGAAGTGCTTAATTAAAGTTTGTTTATTGGATCGTGGAAAATGGGCTGGATGTGGTGGCCAAGGATGCAGGTTCAAATCCCCACCCTGCTACTTACCAACGCTGGGCATGTTACATACCCTCTCTTGGCTTCAGCTTCCTCATCTTTAAAAATGAGAGGACTGGAATAGATGCCTCTGAGATCCCATCCAAACCGGGGTAAATTGGGAAATGTTTAACAACCGGCTCCCAGTGTGTGTGTGTGTGTGTGTGATGTATGCAGGATACACTTTTAAATTTAATCTGCATTATTATTAACATTTTTTCCTTCACTTTCTTAAAGTCCAGACAATCAACAAAACAATAAATCAAGCCCTGATTTGTAACTTGCCAATTCCTGAGGTACAAAAGCTCATGCTGAAAATTTAATGATCAGCTCTCCCAAAAAGACCTTGATCTGGCTTCTAACTCACAAATTCTGTGATTCTGTAAGAAGAGTGCTCAAGTCCTGCCTCTTATATGTTCTGGCTATGTACCTCGAGCAAGTGACTCAAGGACCCAGTAGGTAGAATATTAGACTTGGAATCTGGAAGATCTGAGTTTCAAATCCTACTTCAGATGGGCATGAGCTATGGGACCCAACTCACTTAATCTCCTTGGGCCTCGGTTTTCTTATCTATAAAAATGAGGGGATTGGATTAGATGTTTTCTCAAACTCCTCATAGCTCTAAATCTATAATACATATATGATATATAAATCTGTGATATATATATGATAATATAACTGAATTTTTAAAAAATAGCATTAAGTGGCTAAAATGTACAGAGCCTTGGGGGAGGCTAGGTGGGCCAGTGAATAGAGCACCAGCCCTGGAGTCAGGAGCACCTCAGTTCAAATCCGGCCTCAGACACTAAACACAAAAACTAGCTGTGTGACCTTGGGCAAGCCACTTAACCCCAACTGCCCTCCAAAAAGCAAAAAAAAAACAAAACAAAACAACAATGTGCAGAGCCTTGTGTTGGGGCTGAAGATAAAATAAAGCTTAAATTATCCTCAAGGAGACCACAATCTGGTTCAGAGCTATGACACATCCATAAATGCTTGTAATTCATTATAAATGTGTTTGAGAGGGGCAGGTGGAGCGGGTGGTATTTTGTCACAGAAGGCCAGCTGCCAGGTCCCACTTTATAGGAGACAGGCTGACCTTCTTAACATCACTAAGCCTGATATCTTTTAATCAGTTTTTTTTTCCTTTCTTTAAAGTCCTAAGTAGTCTGACCCAACATGGTGAGCTCCCCGGCTTGCTTTCCTAGGCTGGACCCCTCCATGCCCTGATTTTCTTCTTTTCCTCTTAAAAGGCCAGATCCAGTCATCAGTCAGTTCCAGATCCATTCTGCAGTGATCTCCCCATAACCCCTGTTCAGAGCCAGCCTCCTGACTGGGCTAGGACAACAGACAGCCTCTGAACTGGGATTCAGGCCACCGGAAACTCAATATTCCAGGCCACAGGTGACGGTGACATAACCTTCTGAGTGGCAGTTTCAATTTCCTCACTTGGACAACTTTTTCAAATTCATGACCAAACAAAAGGAACTATGACAAGCTGTTCATCTGATCCAAACGTTTATGGATCGTGGAGACCTCATACATGGAATGTGGCAGATACGTCATGGCCGAAAGGCTGATCTTTCTCGAATAGGCCACTCAAAGCTAATGCATCAGCTTCTCCCTGGCTTTGTTCCCTGGGCAGCTCTGGAGCGAGTCACATTACAAATATGCAGAGATAACATTTGGGGACCAGAACCTGAGTCATCTCAGTCCAAATTCCAGGAGGCCTGGTTGACTCTCTGGGTGGTAAACACGCTGTATTAACACTTTATTCATCAGCTGACTCAGAAATGTCTCTTTCCAGTCAATATGAGCAAGGCGGAGGAATGCCCAGTAAGAACATTCCTGTACTCAACTGGGCCCTCGTTTGGGGGAAGGGGGGAGGCTGTTAATTGGACAAGCTCGAAATAGAAGCCAAGTTCTCCCCCTGGGTCTTTTAAGGGTGAGAGTTGATTCTATTTCCATTTTTTTGTTAAGGCAAAGATAAGCCTTCTATCCTCTATAACTAGCAGCCCCTTCCCCTTCTCTTCATACAGGGACCCATAACCTTTTTTCTGTCATAGACCCCTTTAACAATCTAGTGAAACTTTATGGTTTTAAATGCATAAAATAAAGTAAATAGGATTATAAAAGAAACCAATCTATTGAAATACAAGCATTAAAAACAACAACCACACAAAAAAACCAAGTTCATGAATTCAGGTTAAGAACTCCCAACCTAGGGGCAGCTAGGTGGCACAGTGAATAGAGCACCCCCACCCTGGAGTCAGGAGGAGTCCAAATCCAGCCTCAGACAAGTAGTACTTATCAACCGTGTGACCTTGTACAAGTCACTTAACCCCAATTGCCCTGCCTTCCCTCCTCCAAAAAGAAAAAAAAAACTCCCAACCTAACAGCATTCCAAATGTTAAAGCCCCCCTCCATGCCTCCTCCAGTTCTTTCTTGCTCTCTCCATATTGGTGGTTTGTGCAAATGACTTTGTATTTATTTGAGAGGGTACGGAGCAGGCCTAGAAGTCATGAGGACTTGCCCGGCAAGCTACTTAAATCCCCAGTATCCCTGATTATAAGATGAGAAACTGTAGGACGGCTGCCAAGAATTTCCATATCGATTAATGATGTCATCTAAATACGTAAGAGGCAGCTAGGTGTTGTAATGGAAAGAGTGCCTGGCCTGGGGTTAGGAAGGCTCATCAAATCTGGACAGATACATAGTAGCTGTGTGACCCTGGGCAAGTCACTTAATCTCTCCCAGCCTCAGTTTCTCCATATGTAAAAGAGGGACAACAACAGCAACTAGCACACAAAGGTCTTTTGTAGATCAAATGGGATGATACACGTAAAGCATTTTGTGAATTTTAAATCATTATATAAAATTAACTTATTGGATATACTGCAATCCCTAATATTTCCATCTACACAAATGTATATCTGTATATAACTTCATTCCCAGCTCAGCTCACTGTCCATGTTATTCTACCTGAATACCCTTTGCTTCTCCTCCTCCGGTTCCCTCTGCAGACATTCATTTTGTTTTGTCTTCCCCTGCTGGAACGTAAAATCCTTGAGAGTAAAATACTGTTTTCTTGTATTTGTTTCTCTTGCACCCTGTATAGTACCTGGCACGCAGTAAGGGTTTAATATATGCCCTATGGCATATAGATGTTGTATCCCTCTTCTACTGGGATTCTTACCCTGGGGTCTGTGAACATATTTTTATTTAATATTTTGATGCCTATATTTCAACGTATTTGGTTTCCTTTGCAGCTTACATATTTCAGTTCATGCATTTAAAAATATCACCTGGGATGGAAAGGGTTCCCCAGAGTGCCAACAGGATCCATGATATGAAGAACTTAGAGGCAGAGCCAAGATATTGAAATGGCAGGGAGAAGTAGAGCTTGGTCCCCATGCCTCAACTCCCTACTCCTCTAAAATGCTGTAATGGGAATGCAAATTTGGAAGATCTTCCCTGCCCCTAGGCTAAAGTGCACCTGAAGCCTGGGGAGGGAGGCTTGTTTTTCAGTAGATACTTTTTGATTGGCCAGTGAGTCAATAAGGTTGTTACATTCTCTGAGCCAGGAGAAGGCTATATAAGCCCTGATGTGTAGCTTTGTTTTGGGACTCACTTTGAGAAGTGTTCTGTGATTTGATCTGAATTCTGGGAAGCCGTTGTTGAGAGTCCCCCGGCTTTGAAAAACCCAGATGTGGAAACCCAGATGTTGACTGGGTATGGATGTAATGGTTGGACAGTTTGGAAATCTGTCTACTTGATCTGTTTCTGTCTTGATAATTCTGCCTGTATACTTTGAAGTTCGGGGTGCTGACCTTTTCCCCTGAACAAGGTAAACGATATATGTCTGACTGATTAAAGTAAGCTTGTTAACCCATTTTGAGTTGCTTTCCTTTAACAAAGCAGATCCAAGAACCTGTATGGGCAGCCACCCTGAGGACGCTTGGGGTGCTTGCTGCTGCAAATGCTCAAGACTAAATCCTGATTGGAAAATCACAGGGATAAATACTTTCCAGTCCATGTCAACATAGAAAAGCAAAGAGAGGGGTCTGTGGGCCCTGGGGACATAGTGAAGCCTTCCAGTCAAGGAAGAAGTCATGGACTAGGCCAAGAGGAGGTCCCAGACTGAGCAAAGAGGGGCCTAAACTTGTGTAGGGTGGGGGAAGAGATGCCAACCAGAAGCTCTGTCACTCCCTACCCAGTTCTGGGTCACAGGTCCAAAGCAGACAGAGGAGACCTGAACCTAAAAGCGGCATTCCAGGATGAGGATTGGATCTGGGCCCTCAGCTATGCATGGAGAAAGCAACAAGTTTAGAGGCAATAGGCAGCCATGTGGTTCTGAACCCACGCTCGGAGGAGTGTCTCAGTTGCAGCCTCCATCCCGGTCTGAAGCTTGCTCTGGAATAATCAGAGCAGGAATCCCAGACCAAACAAGAACCTACAACTCTATTACTTTGACGCAGCAGAATAGGTTCTCCGCTGATTGTGGCCAAGTACAGTGGCAGTCTATAGAAACTCTAAATGGAACAAGCCCACAGATACATTATTGCTTGGTCTCAAACCCAGATGAGTAACTTTTAGTATTCGGACCTTAGGGATAGTGATCAGACTATGCCCCAGATCAGATCATTTTGGGAGCACTGAAAACTTAGAGGTCTTAACCTGAACTATCTCTGAGATCCCAGAATAACACATCACTCAATACACCCAAGAAACCAGCAAAAAGGTCCCAGTCAAATGTTCCCTCCAGAAACATACAGATCCCAATTCTACCATAAACTCCAAAGTCAGAAAGTAGGCTGGAAGAAAAAGCAAACAAAATGAATTCCACCATCAAAAGCTATTATGATAACAGTGATGCTAAAAATACAAACGCAGAAGAAGAGAATGATTACAAAATATCTACAAGAAAAGCCTCGAAGCACAACCATAATTCCTGGAAGAGATAAAGCAAGAGGTTTTTTTTTTTTAAGAGTTACAAATTAAATGAGATTGCTAGAAGAAAAAAATGGAAAAGAAATGAGAGCTTTGGAAGAAAGAATTGGAAAGGGAATCAATAACTTGGCACTAGAGGTTCAGAATCTTTACCAAGCAACAAAGTGCCTGAAAATTAAAATGGACCACGTAGAAGCTAATGACTCCATGAGACAATCAAAATATCAAAACAAAGTTGAAAGATTGGAAAAAAAGAACATAGTGTAAAGTATTTAATAGCAAAATCAACTGACCTGGGAAACAGCAACAAGAGACCATTTAAGAATCATTCAACTTTCAGAAAACCATGGCCAAGAGAAACAAGCACAATGCCATTATGTGTTAAGAAATAATACTTAAAATTATACTTTAAAACTGTCCTGATGTCTTAGAAGGAGACAAAGTGGAAATAAAAATATTCAGTAACCTCTAAAAGAAACACCAAAATGAAAACTCCCTGGAACAATCCAGAGCTTCTAGGTCAAAGAAAAAAATATTGTAAGTAGTCAGAAAGAAAGAATTCAAGTTCTAAAGAGTCACAGGCAGGATCAAACACAATTTAGCTGCCACTACTATAAAGGAGTAAGGAGCTGGGAATAGGATATTCTAGAAGGCAAAGGATATAGACTCACAGCCACGAATAACTTACCCAGCAAAACTGAGCTAAGCCCACAAGGTAAAAAAAAAATAGACCTTGATGAAATAAACAACTTCCAAGCATTCCTGATTAAAAGACCAAGTCTACACAGAAACTTTGAAATACAAACACATGAAATAAGAGAAATAGCTTATCCAGCAGACTGCCCCCTCTGTCTTCTCCTCTGTCTTACTTTAATCTCTCCTGTCTACTGGCTTCCTACAAACACATCCATATCTCCCCAATCCTTAAAAAAAAAAAAACAGAGTGGCTAGGTGGCACAGTGAATAGAGCACTGGCCCTGGAGTCAGGAGGACCTGAGTTCAAATCTGGCCTCAGACACTTAACACACACACACACAAAAACTAGCCGTGTAACCTTGGGCAAGTTGCTTAACCCAATTGCCCTCCAAAAAGTAAAACAAATAAATAACAACAACAAAAAAAACCTCTCACTTGATTCAGCCATTCTCACTGGCCATTATCCTATATTTCTCCTCCCCTCCATAGCTAAACTCTTTGAGAAAGCAAAGCCATTTATAATAAATGCCTTCACTTCCTCTCCTCTCATTTGCCTCTAAAATTTTTTCCAATTGAGACAGAAGGCACAGACAGCAGCAGGATCAGAATATACAAACCAGGCAGGAATTGGCTCAGGCAAGATGGAATTCATGTGTTCAAGCAGAGGTTAAGACTCAAGTCAGGCGCAGGAACTAGCCTTGAGAAACCCATAAGTGACCAGCTCAACGGAGATGCATTTATTAAGCAGAAATTGTGTTAAGTACTGGACATACAAAGCCCAAAATGATACAATTCCTGCCCTCAAGAAAATTATATTGTAAATGGGGTGGGCTTGATGGTAGGGAATGGACAATATACACATAAATAGGTATATACATGGAATAAAATAAATGCCAGTGTAAGAGTGTGTTTCTACCCCCATTTTAATCAATCACTAGAGTAAAAGAAGTATTAATTTCATCACCATCTGTAGATGGAAGTCTTTAGTCTATTTGCAAAGACTGTAGGACTTTGGGCCATAGGATGACAGCAGATGGTGCCACACAGAATCATCTTGGGACCAACCAAGAGAATCAGACACATCCTTGGGATGATGGACTTCACAGCCTGGTTACTCTCTTGCTAATCTTCCTAGCACCTTCCGTGCACTCGATGGTTCTTTCTTCTGACCCTTGCCATTCCTCACATACAATGTTCATCTCCAACTCAAGATGTCCAACATTCACGATCTTTTCTACAAATCCCCTCATCCTTTAACCTTCCCCATTGCTCTGAAGTGCACCAATACCCTCTCAGGCACACAGGTTCAAAACCTTAGCATCCTCCCTGCCTCCCATCTCTTGCGCTTTCTATGTCCAACTATCTTTTGTTTCTCTCTCCACAGTATCTGTCCCATTCTCCCTACTCCCACGGCCAGCATCTTAAGTTCAGGCTATTTTCATTTGCCATTTAGACCAAGGCTCTTACAACAGCTTCTTTCCCAATCTCCCTGGTTTATGTCTCTCCTCACTCTAATCCAGGCCTGCACAACCTGCAGCCTCTGGCCAGGGAAGAAGATAGAGGAAAACATCCTTTGTATGTAGAGGAAATCCTTTGGCCAGCCATAAGCAGCCTGCAGCCACAGGTTGTACAAGCCTACTCTAATCCGTTCCCCACAAAGATGCCAAAATGATTTTCCCAAATTGCAGATCTGACAACATAGCTCTTCTAACCTCCTTTGGCTCTCTGCCTCCTCTAGGACCTTTAGTTTACCCTTCACAGTTTGGTATACATTACTCCCTTTCCTACACTTTAAAATCCAACCCAACTGACCTTCCTATATTCTTTACGTGTTGCACTCAATTTTCCTTCTCCACACCTGGAGGGCACTCCTGCCTCACCTGTGCCTCTTCAAATTCCTTGTTTCCTTCAAAGCTCTACTCAAGGAATACCTTTCCTGATTCCTCCAGCTATGAGTACCCAACCCCTATATATGTAACTGGCATTAAGCACCCCTTCTGCTGAGGGGTAAGGCTTAGCAGGGGTGCACTGCTTCCCAAAATCAGGTGGGATTTTGTGAGCACCAATTATGTCAGGACACCTAGTGTGCTGGTAAACATTTAACAACTAGCTCTCCAATTTCAAAAAGTACGTAGGACATACTTACAAGTTTCATCTGCATTAGAAACATTTCTCCACCACTTTCTTAAGTCTAGAGTCTCAGGGGTGGGGAACCTGCAGCCTCAACACCATATGTGGTCCTCTAGGTCCTCAAGTGAGGCCCTTTGGCTGAGTCTAAACATATGGCAAGTGTTTAAGAAAATGCTTTTTGTGCCATAGTGGATAGAGTGCCGGGTCTGGATTTTGGAAGACTTTGGTTCAAATATACTTACTAGCCATGTGACCCTGGGCATTGCACTTTACCTGTCTGCCTCAGTCTCTTTATCTGTAAAACGAAGATACTAATAGCACCTACCTCCCAGGATTGTTTTGAAGATCAAATGAGATCATATATGTAAAGCACTTGATAAACCTTAATGTACTACATAAATATTAACTATTATTATTATTTTTTTAGCCTTTTGGAGGGCAATTGGGGTTAAGTAACTTGCCCAAGTTTACACGGCTAGTTTTTTTGTGTGGGTGTTAAGTGTCTGAGGCAGGAACCGAATTCGGGTCCTCCTGACTCCAGGGCAGGCGCTTCACTCCCTGTGGCACCTAGCTGCCCCAATATTAACTATTATTATTAATAAATGGTTATTTATATGTAAATATACATGTTTACATATAAATATATATATATATAAATGAAAAAAGTGTGTACAATGATTTGAAAACCCTGAAGCCTTTATGGGTCAGATGCTATTACTAGCACTAATGATAAAATAGGTATCTGTACTTTTATGGTTTGGGTTTGTTTTCAGAGTGGCTGGTTCTGCTTCTCCTGCCTTTGATGGATTTCCTTCTTTCTGAATATTCTCCTTTTTTCCTGCCATGGGATGCTGTCTGGATGGCACTGATGAGACACAGTCTGTTTTAGTCATCTCTCAGCTGTTGAGAGCATAACAAGCCTTCAATATTTGGGCTCCCATTGAAACAGGCTGTCTGCTGAATTTAACTGAGCAGTGAACATATCAGAAACACGGCTCATTTCCTTAACAACTTCCTGGTAGAGGAGTTCACAACTAAACTCGTCTTCAGAGGCATCAGGCACAGGAGTGGGGGAGCTAAGCCCTTCTCCAGTATACTCATCAGCAGAACAAAATGGTCCCTTTGGGAATGGAGGCAAGCCTAGATCTCTGTTATAGGTGGGGTGGAGGAGAGGTGCTGGGAAGGGAGGAAGAAACAGAGGGGAATGATAAAACTGCAGGATTTGTATCTGCTGCAGATCTCCATAATCCTTGCAGCAACCCTATGGAGTATTATTATGGTACAGGGGAAAGAGGACCTGGATTCAAATCTTGTCTTTGGTGTTTGCAGTTTCAGTGGCCCCAGACTTTCTGAGGCTCATTTTCTTCATCTATACCCTGAGGGGTTTGGAAATAACTTCTAAATCTAGAGCTAGGATCCTAGGGTCTTTTCACATGTAGGGAAACCAGCAAAGTTTGTCATTGGCAGAAATGGCAAAGATGGATCAGAGCTTTGTTACTGGCAGATACATATGACAGGAGGCAAAGACAGCAACAAAATATTGTATTTTGGAGGAGGGAAGGCAAGGCAATTGAGGTTAAGTGACTTGCCCAAGGTTACACAACTAGTTAAGAGTCAAGTGTCAGAGGTGTTACAGGAATGTAAATTTTTAAGATCTTCCCTGTCCCTAGGTTAAGTGCACCTGGAGCCTGTGGTGGGAGGCTTGTTTTTCAGGAGATACTTTGTGATTGGGCAGTGGGTCAAGAGAGTTGTTACATTCTCTGAGCCAGGAGAAGGCTATATCATCCCTGATGTGAGACTTTGTTTTGGGGCTTACTTTGAGAAGTGTTGTGTGATTTGACCAGACAAGACTCTGGGCAGCCATTGAGAGTCCCCTGGCTTTGAAAACCCAGATGCTGATGCTTCCCTCTCTGGTAACTGTGATTTGGTATGGATGTAATGGTTGGGCAGTTGGAGGCCTGTCTGCTTGAAATGTTTCTGTCTGTATACTTTGAAGTTTGGGGTGCTGACTTTTCCCCCTGAACTAGGTAAATGATATGTTTGATTGATTAAAGCAAGATTGTTAACCCATCATGAGTTGCTTTCCTTTAGAAAAGCAAATCTAAGAACCTGTGTTGGCAGCCACCCTGGGGATGCTGGGGTGCTGGCTGCTACAAGGGCTGGATTTGAACTCAGGTCCTCCTGACTGCAGGACCCATGCTGTATTCACTGTACCACCTAGCTTCCCCAGCAACAAAATATTTAAGGAAAAATGCAAAGTGTTCCATCTAGTCAATCAACAAACTTTTATTAAGTACCTACTATGTGCCCTTGCTGGGGATATAAGGAGCAAAATGAACCAGCCCTCAAGGAGCTTCTCTTGACCTGGGCTCACCTTTATGCCAAGCAGGAACATGTGGAGCTGGGAGCAGGAGGGTGCCTCACAATCCCAGGCCTCCACAGCTCTTCTGAAGGTTTTGCTGGGTGGAATCTTCAAAACGGCAAGACCCATGATCAAGGATTGGACAGACACTAAAAGGAATCTTCTTTCCTCAAGTCAGAGAGTTACCTGAGACCAAGGACTTTGAGAGAAAGTAGTAGAGCCAAGAGAATAAGCTCAACTCTAGCTTAGCTTCTACTGGCTTTTGTAGGCTGCCCAGATTGTAGGCCAGCTTGTCCCAGGAGCTCATCCAGCTCTGGCAAAGGAGACCCTGACCAGCAGCTGCACCCAGCAGATGGTAGCAGAGAGCAGTTTAGCAAAGACCACGACTAAAGGAGAGGGTAAACATCCACTGGAGACAATGTAATTCTCAAGCCAAGGCTGAGATGCAGTGTCCAGTGGAGAAGAGAGACATAAGACTGGGAGGGGAGCAGAGCTGCGACTTCCAGAAGACAGCAGGACTGTGACATCCTCAGAGTTTAGGAGAGCTGTCCAGATCAAGCAGGTCCTTCTCCATGCGCCCTCCATGTGTATACCTGGACCACAAGTGTCCCCAGCATGAATGCCCCTTCTTTTGCATTTCCTGGCCATCCAAGTTTCTAGCATTAGCTCCTTCATTCCCATGTCCTGGTCCTCTGCATGTGTGCACTCCCTCTACTGATAACCTGTGAGACCGTGTAACCTTGTGGATATGCAGCGATCTTTGCTTTATGTTGCTTGATTAAATTTCTTTTGTTTTGAACAACTATGTCCTTTCTTATTGGCTTAATGAAAGTAAATACATTGCTGGGGGATCATGAGCTATGTGGTTGAGTGTGAGTGATGGCCCACAGAGTACCTCAAACCCAGGGTAGCCTTTTGGGGGCCCATGGATGGGATGGAGGGAGGGGGAACAGCTGCTACATATAGACAAGAAAACGGAGATTCAGAGTAATTTCTCTGTCGGTCCACAGCCAATCAGAAAGCAATTATTGACATAGTTTTTAATAACTAATTAGTATTAATAATAGCTGAGCAGCTAGGTGGTACAGTGGATAGAGTTCTGGGCCTAGAGTCAAGAAGGGTTGTCTTCTTGAGTTAAAATTCAGCCTCAGGCATTTACTGGCAATATGACCCTGAACAAGTCACTTAACCCTGTTTGCCTCAGTCTCCTCATCTATAAAATGAGCTGAAGAAGGAAATAGCAAACCACTCTAGTATCTTTGCCAAGAAAACCTCAAATGGGGTCGCAACTGAAATGAGCCAAGAAGTCTCTCTCTCTAGGCCTCTATTTCCTGGCACATGAAAAATAGATGAAGGGGTTTGCCATAATGTCCTTCTAGCTCTGAGTTCTGTGGCCTCTGAAACATATACTTACTATGAACATCGAACTGTAGCTGTTATGAGAGGTCACAGTATGATATATCAATAAATTGCTTTGGGAGTGTACGTAAGCTTACCTTTTTATTGCTAAGTCAATTAATCTTTATAAATCAAAAATCTTCTCTCTAGATTTAATTGGAGATGAAGAAGAAATAGGATACTTACCTTTGAAGTCCTGCCCCTTAGCTAAAGGGACACTGACTTCTCGTTGGCTCTCTGGTTGTCCTGGCCACCTGCCTGGTTTGGCTCTCCACTTTTTCCTTACTTACAATGAGGAACCTTTAGCTCTTCCGAGCCTTAAAGTACTATTTAAATGTTATCCATGATTATTAGAAGGACATGGGGCCATACTGAATAAACTAGAGCCTTTATTTTAATTTCACGAGTACAAGATGGTAGAGAGGTTTCAGGACAACTGTTTGTTTGGGGGCTTTAGCTTATGACACTTTCACCATTAGTTATCAGCATGATGGCATCAAGAAAGTTAATTTAGCAACATCCCAAGTGAAGGAAGTTGACAGTCAGGAAGTTGTGGACCTTGTTTAATCCGTATTGGGATTCTGTGTCTGGTTCTAGGTCTGATATTTCAGGAAGGACAAATAGAGGGCAACAGAACTGAGGGCATTTAGCCTGGAATAGAGAAGACTTAGGGGCAGGGCTTCTTAACCTGGGGCCTGGGAACTTTTAAAAATGTTGTTTACTAAGTATATCTCAATATAACTGGTTTCATCTTGTTACTTTATTTTCATACATTTTAAAACATGATTTGGAGAAGGGACCCTAAGCTTCAGACTGCCAAAAAGGTCCAGGACAGAATAAAGTGTAAGAAACCCAGATGGAAGGGGAGCATGATACCAGTCTTCAAACAGGTAAAGCTTGTCACTGGTAGAAGGACTAGACTAAGTCTGCTTGGCTCCAGAGTGATGGACTCAGTCGTCTGGAAGAACATCCCCACAATTAGACCTACCCCAAGGAGGAGGGGCTACCACAAGAGGCATCATCTTTAAGCAAAGGCTAGATGGTCTCTATCTGGTAGCTTTAGAAAGGCTTGCTGTTTTTGGTTGAGATACTAGATGAATTCTGAGTTCCCTTCCAACCCTGAGATATCACGACTCTGTATCCCTAAGATGAATTACAAATCTCAGGCCCACATAGGCACATCAGGGGACTCTTTTCATGTATTTGAAAGAAAGGTAGAGCAGCCAAGATGGCAGAGTGAAAGCAGGATCTTGCTTCAGCTCCTGCTCCAACCCCCTCCAATACCAGTAAAAAAAATACTCTAAAAATGACTCTAAATTTTAGAGCTACAGAACCCACAAAGTGACAGAGAGAAACAAATCTCCCACTGAAGGCAGCCTGGCAGGCTGACAGGAAGGGTCTGTCACTCCAGGTTAGGAGCTAAGCACAGTCCCTCATGAGCCGCATGGACCCAGATTCAGGGTAACCCCACTTAGCAGCACAGATAGGCCAGAGCAGATTCAGGAGACTGAATCACCAGCAGCTGTGGAGGTTTCCAGACTTCTCAACACATAAACTCCAAAGAGAAAGTCAACAGTCACTAGGGAACTCTGTTAGAACAAGGTGAGAGGTGGTGAAGGTGCAGAGGCTGCAGCTGCTGCTATGTGGCTACCTCATGAGCTCCTGGCCTGCAGATTGTAGGGGGACAAAGAGACCTTTCAGAGGGTAACTGCTCTTGCTTTGACCTACTTGGATCTGGGTCGCAGTCTTGGGTGGTGGTCCTGGGGTGAGAAACACCAGTGTTCCAGAGATTGTGGTGGCTATAGAAAGGGTGCCCTCCTCATGTGAAAGCCCTAGCCATTTGGGACACAGCTCTCTCCACTCTGAAAGCACAGTTCTGCTGTGGCAAAGAGCTCAAAAGTTAAGTAACTGGCTGACAAGATGAGCAGCAGAGGAAGTGCAATCAGACCATAGAAGCCTTTTTTGGGGGAAAAAAGGATCAAAATACGGAACCAGAAGAAGAAAACAAAGTAAAAACTCTTGCATCAAAAGCTTCCAAGAAAAATATGAATTGATTACAGGCCATGGAGGAGCTCAAGAAGGATTTTGAAAATCAAGTAAGAGATATGGAGGTAAAATTGGGAAGAGAAATGAGAATGATGCAAGGAAATCATGAAAAGTGAGTCAGCAGCCTGCTAAAAGAGATCCCCCCAAAACACTGAAGAAAATAACACCTTAAAAATAGACTAACTCAAATGGCAAAAGAGGCCCCAAAAGCCAATGAGGAGAAGAATACCTTAAAAAAACAAATTGGCTAGATGGAAAAGGAATTTCAAAAGTTCACTGAAGAGAATAATTCCTTCAAAATTCGACTGGAGGAAATGGAAGCTAATGACTTTATGAGAAATCAAGACACTATTAAACAGATCTAAACAAATGAAAAAATAGAAGGCAATGTAAAATATCTCACTGGAAAAACCACTGACCTGGAAAATAGATCCAGGAGAGATAATTTAAAAATTATTGGACTACCTGAAAGCCATGATCAAAAAAAGAGCCTAGAAATCATCCTTCAAGAAATTATCAAGGAAAATTGCTCTGATATTTTAGAACCAGAGGGCAAAACAGAAATTGAAAGAATACACTGCTCGTCTCTTGAAAAAGATCCCAAAAAGAAAACTCCTAGGAATATTATAGTCAAATTCCAGAGTTCCCAAGTGTAAGGGTTATGGGATTTAAAGATTTTCCATGCCCCATTGGACTTGCTGATGTAGCAGGAAGGGGCGGAGCAAGAGGAAGCGGAAGCCAAACTAGAGTTCCTGTGGTGGCTGGTGGTGGTGGCAACGGCGGCAGCAGCAGCAGAGGCAGCGGCAGCGCGAAGCCCTTTTTGAGTTAACCAGAATTTCTGCTAAGGACTCCTGCTGAGGACTGCCAGGGGCCGGAGCTGCTGGGAGTGCGCTTCCCGGACACTGGGTGGTTGCTCTCCTGAGGTTCTTGTCCCTACAAAATAGGGGAGCACAGGAGTCATGGCATCTGTGCTCCTGACATCCAAGCCCCAGGAGTTGGTGATGTTCGAGGATGTGGCAGTGTACTTTACCCAGAAGGAATGGGCAGATCTGGCCCCTGCTCAGAGGGCCCCATTTGTTCGGGGTGGGGGGAATGATGGGGAGCTTGTGCTCAAGCCCCACCCTAAAATATGGTTTTCTGTGTTTGTTGTGTGCTATTCTTGTTATATTGTTGTGAAATTTTGTTGACACCATTTATTCCTACTGTATTTTTGCCAAGTAAGGGACATGAAAGATCTTGGGGCCAAATGTAAGGGTTATGGGATTTAAAGATCTTCCATGCCCCATTGGACTTGCTGACGTAGCAGGAAGGGGCGGAGCAAGAGGAAGCGGAAGCCAAACTAGAGTTCCTGCGGTGACTGGCGGTGGGGATTTTTGAATGCTGAATAAAGCCTGAATTTCGACTAAAGGCTTTCAGGGAGAAAATATTACAAGCAGTCAGGAAGAAACAATTTGAGCATTGTGGAAACACAATCATGATAACACAAGATCTAGCAGCTTCTACATTAAGGGATCGAAGGGCTTGGAATACGAAATTCCAGAGGTCAAAAGATCTAGGCTTAAAACCAAGAATCACATACCCAGAAAAACTGAGTATAATGCTTCAGGAGGAAATATGGTCATTCAGTGAAATAGAGGATTTTCAAGCATTCTTGATGAAAGAAAGGTGGGAGAAGTGAGAGAAAGTGGTAGCATGGAAAGGGCCCTGAGAAGGTACGGTAAAAAATTCATCAAGTTTTCATCCACAACCCCAGGCCTAAAGGGCCAAAAGGTTCTCACTTGGGACTCACACTGACCCCATATTCATTCAGATTTAGCCTCTCTTCAAGGAGAGTGGGAGTCAGGATTTTCTTGAACTTTCTAGCTTACTATATCCTAACGCTGGAGTAGAACCCCAGGGGAAAAAAATCTCTAAAATAAAATTGGGAGTATGTCCCATGTCGAGGGGGTCTCCTACAAGGGATTAATAAGGTCCCTTTTAGAAAGATATTCAATTTACAAAGTAAATATTATTTTTTGAGGTCGATATTTCCCACATGCATGTGAATACATACAACATGTTTAATACACACACATTACCCCTCAAAAGTTTACACTAACCAATACAAATAAGCTCAACACATCTTATGCTCTCCTAGGAGGTAAAGGTAACATCATGTGACCACTAAACAGATATTTGTTTAGTTCACATTCACTTTGTATCTGGACTGTCTAAGTAATGGACAAAGCCCAGATCGTCTGGTCAGCAAGGCTGGCTTTTTAGTCCCTCTGGTTTCAGGATAATCCCATCAGTGGCCATCTCCTCCAATTAGCAGGCTAGCTGTATGAGGTACCCTCTGTTGGGAAGCCAACATGACTCAAGAACCCAGAAACTGGTGACTTCATTAAGCAGCCCATAATGCTGGAAGCATCCACCTCTCTGAATCACCTGTGTCTCATTACCTGTGCTGAGGAAAAGAAATGCAAAGAAGCGATGGCTAGAGACTTGAGGTCTAATTTCAGGAACACCTAAGTAAGCATGTGGTCCAGCTTCCATGGGCTTATATAGCTGCCACTGCCCTGGGATGGTGAAAAGGGAGAAAAATCCTCTACTTTCCCTATCTGAAAATCTCTGGCAGAACCTTATAGCACAGGGGCAGCTAGGTGGCACAGTGAATAGAGCACCGGTCCTGGAGTCAGGAGGACCTGAGTTCAAATCCGGCCTCAGACACTTAACACTTACTAGCCATGTGAACTTGGGCAAGTCACTTGACCCCAATTGTCCTCCAAAAAGCAAAAAACAAACAAACCCCCCCCCCGAAACAGAACCCCATAGCACAAATCAAAGGAGAGAGATTCAGTCTTTCTACAGCTCTCATTAACTAATAGTCTAGGTGGTAGTTCTTCCCTGACTTAATCGCCAAACATCTTTGAGACAACAAAGGACCAAATAAGAACTTTGGCATCTTCTAGTATTCCTTTAGCAACAGACCAGAGTGTATATCCTAAAAAAAAACTTCCGATGTATGCCTTGTTCCAAAGCAAATGCTCTAGTCCAGGAGATAAGGGACAATTCCTTTGATTATCTCCACAGGTTATAAGATAAAAAGTCCAAGCAACATCAGACTCTACCCTTTAATAATAATAATGTAACATCCTGTTGGGGACTGCTTCCTTCAGCTACACTTGCACTTAGGAGATGGGTCTCCAAAGGGTGGCTATCAGCTTCATTTCTAGGGGTGATGCTATGGGTATGAATTCCTAACACTTTAGCTCATGAGCTCTCACTGGTGTACTTCCTATTAAGAATCACCCAGTAGACATAATCAACTCTTATCAAAGATATTTACTAAGATCAGTAAATAGTAGCTACAAAACATTCCCTCCACCCCCTACCAGAAACCTGGTATGTACTTTCCCACAAATACATGCAGCATCCATAGGAAGAGGATGGCCTGAACTTCAACCACAATGGTAGCAAGGAGCACACGTAGGATAAATTTGTGGCAAAGCCAACTCCCAACTCCTGGTCTTCATACAGCTCTCCATGCATACAACATCTGTTCTGGGAAGTTTCCTAATGTCTGCTCTTCTCCACAGTCTAATTCTCTGTTTCTAAAGTTCACATTCCCTGGCACTGCTTCCTCCTTTGGGTGATTATCTCTCTGTATACATGTCTGTTTGGAGAGAGTATCTCTTCTTCCTGTTGGATATAAAGTCTCTCTGATAAATCACAGAATCAGAGTCTGAAGGGACCACAGAGGATGTCTAGTCCAACTCATAGCCATGGGCATTATCATTCCCATTTTACAGATGTGAAAACAGTCTCAGAGAAGTAGACTTGCCCATGGTAACATAACTAGTAACTGTCAGAAGTGGGACTTGGACCTAGGTCTTCCTGACTCTAGGTCCAGTATTCAATCCATCCCCCTCACACTATAGCGAACTTGGTAGTAGCAACCAGAGACAACCATACTTCTGGCATTAAAAATGTGCAATTTTGGGACTAAAATCTTGAGGAAGGCCTATAAATATGGAAGAGCATAATTTGGATTAATGAGAACCTTGCCTGGGTGGGAGAAGGAAATTCCATGGCATTTTTAGTTTAAAAAACAAAAATATCTTTTTTTTTTTGCATCTTAATTTCCAACTATATCTGTCTCGCCCCACCCCTCCCCAGAAATCCCTTTGTTATAACAGAGATTAAAAAGGAAAACAGTTCCCCCAAAACTGCCCACCACATCAACCAAATTTAGCAGTAAAGGGAAATAAATATTCCATGTTGGTAGTCCCTTTCTTCTGCAAAAAAAGGGAGACAGGTGCATCTTCTCGACTCTTGTTGGCAGGGAGCAGGCGTGGGGGCAAGTTTGGCCATTATAATCACACAGTGCTTTCTTCACAATCCTTATTTTCATTTTGAACAATTTTCATTGTCATAGTCACTGTGTAAATTGACTTCCTGGTTTTGCTTATTTCATTTTTTATCAGTTCACATAATTCTCACAGTCTTCTGAAAGATAAATTGAAAAAGAAATTGACTCATCACACTGGTATGTCCTTGTCGTTTCTTGTTCAGACATCTAGTTGTGTCCAGCTCTTCATGACCCCATGGACCATCACCCATCAGGCCCTTCCACTATCTCCCAAAGTCTGTTCAAGCTCATGTTCACTGCTTCCATGACACCTTCTATCCATCTCTTCCTCCGCCATCCCCTTCTCCTTTTGCCTGGAAAAAGACCAAAAACAAGTTACATTCTATACCAACGATAGAAGCCCAAGTCATAAAATGGATGAATAGTAGCAGCTGAGAGCAAGACAGTGAAGAGTTGTGATATGGCTGGTATCTCAGAAACTTAGTGTCCTTTATGATGGGAAGGGTAAGAAAATAATCAAGGGTCACATTTATTCCAGGCTACAAACTCTATGGAGAGCAAAGGGAGAGAGAAAGATGGGAGGGAGATGTAGGGTTCTAGGTGAGGGATTATTTAACAACACGGCAAAAAATGTCATCAGAAAAAAAGTGCTACAGAATTTTTGTAAATGTAAATTCTACACTCACAAAATTTTGAAAAATATTTCTATTTTGTTTAGTATTTCCCAATTACATATAAAACATTTTAACAATCTTTTAAAAAAATGTTGAGTCCCAAATTCTCTCCTTCCATTCTGCCCTTTCTCCCTTCTTGAACAGGCAAGCAATTTGATATCAATTATACATGTGAAGTCAACTAACATAATTTTTAAAGCAGCAGCAGGAATATATTACAGGTCAGAATGAGGAGACTGAGATAGATAGAGATGTTAATTGAGCCTTGGGGAGCCGCAAAATTGGTCAAGGTAGTAATAACAAGGAACTTTATTTTTCTGACACATATGGGTGAGACACGTCATTGTGACAAGAGGAGGAAGTGACATTTTTATTCACTTCAACATTCAGTAAGTGCTAGGTTTAAGTGCCGAGTGTGTATCTAATTTTTTTTTAAAAAACAGTGATTTTTCAGAACAAATAGTTGAAGAACCCACAAGGATGGGAAATGGACCGGATGTGATCTTGACTAGGAAGTGAGAGGTTGAGCAGCTTTGGTACTCCAATGACATCCAGGTGAACCAAAGCACAATTCAATTCCATAGAAATGTTCATTGAACAACGACATGGAATCCCTATTGGCAGACCCAAGAAATCTATCTGTAACAGGTTCAGGTTGCCCATGGCTTCAGTGACCCACAGCTTCGAGGCAATAATGGAACTAAACTTTTATCGTCTGCCATCCAGAGGAAGCTGCTATTCATTGGAGAAAACTCTGGGATGGAGTGGGTGGGGAAGGGAAGAAATGGGGAGGGTCTTGCACAAGGACATGAGGATGTTGCCAGGTGGTGCAAATGGAGGAAGAAGAGGAGTCGAAAGGAAGGAAGCAGGAACAGGCCAGGGGACTCAGAATCTGAGGAGTCCTGACAAGCCTTTAGTAGAGATCCGAATTTGGAGACAAGAATAAAAATGGAGGACTGCACAAACCATCGAGATAAGTAGGGGTGGGGAGACAAGCAGAGGGCTAAGTCCAGAAGGAGAGCTTATGGATCAGTATAGCTTTGTATCTGACAGAGTCTCAGTTTCCTTTGTTCATGTAGGGCATGCCTGCTAAGCACTACTGTCCCATGGGGACTCTGTTCTGGGTCCTCTTCCCTTCTCCCTGTATACCACTTCACCTGGTGATCTCATCAACTCCTATGGATTTAATTATCGTCTCTAGACTGACGATTCCCAGATGTGCTTAATGTGCCCTAATGTCTCTGATGTCGCAAACTGGATTCTGGTAGACATCTGAAATTCAACATGATCAACACTGAACTTGTATCTCCCTCCCTCTCCCAAGCCGTTCTCCCTTCCAGACTTTCCTATAATTGTAGATGGCACCTAGGGTGTTGGGATCCTCTTGGCCCCCAGGCTCACAACCTTGGTGCCATCCTGTTCCTCTCACTCTCATTCACCCCCCTCCTTTATCTAACCTGTTGTCAAGACCTGTTTATTTTACTTTAATAAAACCTTTCTTATAACCCCCTCTACTACCCTGGTAGAGCTCCTCATCTCTGGACTATTTCAAAGTCTCCTGGTTGGCCTCCCTGCCACAATCTCTCCCCACTACAATCCATCCTGAATTAGCCTGTCAGAGATCTTCCTAAAGTGCAGATCTGGTATGTGGCACCCCTGCCAAATCCACAAATTCCAGTGACTGTCATTTCCAGAATCAAGTAGGAAATCCTCTGGCATTCAAAGCCCTTCATAACCTAAACCTCTCCCCCAATTTCCCCACCTTTCTAGTCTTCTTACACTTTACTTCAGTCTGGTGACACTGGCCTCTTGATCTTCCTCAAATGATAACTTCAAGGTTCCACCTTATTCCTATAAGATTTACAAAGATAACAAAAAATGACAAATATTGGAAGGACTATGGGAAAGCAGACACAAAAACAATGCACTGTTGGTACAGCCTTTCTGGAAAGCAACTGGAACTAGGCCCAGAATTGCACTGAATTGTACATACTCTTTCACTCAAAAATACTGTTATTAGGCCTATACCTCTAAAGAGATCAAAGGAAAATAAGGATTCACAAGTACAAAATTATTTGTAGGACCTCTTGTTTAAATGTGGCTGAAAATAACATGAATGGAATAAAAATAGATGGGTTCAGAGAAACCCAGGAAGATTTGTATGAACTGATGGAGAATGAAATGAGCAGAACCAGGAGAACCATTTATACAATAAAAACACTGCAAAGACAACTTTGACAAACTTAAGAATTCTGCTTGATGCAATGACCAGCCATGATTCCAGAGCACTGATGATGAAACATATTATTCACAGAGAGATGATGGCTACAAGAAACAAAATGAAACATACATTTTTGGACTTGGCTGATGAAATCTATTTTGCTTGTCTATGCATATCTGTTAAGGGATTTCTTCTTCTCTTCTTTTTTTCAATTTGGTAGGGCATGGGAGGGAGAGATAAATGCTTGTTAATTGAATACTTGACTTTATACATTATATATAGATTTAGATATATAGTACCTATGTATGTTTTGGTATCAGCCTCACTTCTTGAGGAGCGGTCCTGATAGAGGATAACGTCATCAATTTCTTTTTTCATTTTTTTGGTATAATAAACTACTTACCTTGGGTGAGTAAGTTAGTGTCTATTTTCAAAGCCAGGTTAAGAAGTAAAACAGGATAACAGAGGAAAATTTGGCTATCAGCTAAATAAGAGCAAAATGTTCACAATACAGATGGGAAAAAATAACATGAGTCCTAAAGGAAATTCATTAAAAGAAGAGACTGGAGATTGTGCATATCATATCCAAGATGGAAAACAGAAAATAAAGTATCCAGAGGGGTTGTTTTGTGGTAATTGGGTACATGAGAAGTCAAAAAACTACAATAATTGTCTGCACACAAATAATAAGCAAAGGGAGCTGTGTTTTTGACTGATGGCTAAGTTTAAAATGAAGTTTAAATCTGTGAGAATTACACATGAAAAACTAAGCTCTTTACAAGAAAGTCATTAGAAAAATCTGAGTTAATAGTATTTGCAACTATATTTACATATCACCATTTTCCCTAACCTCTTTCTTCCCCAGTTTTTTGGCCACGGTAATGTCCCTACTTTTTTTTTTCCTTGCCTAAGAAGTATTTGGAGTCAGAATGCTTGGGTTCAAACAATTCACAAGCATTTTATTAAGCATCTAATACGTGCCAGGCACATCAAAACCTGTTACAGCTACTCAGTTCTGTGGGTGACGCTATCTGGGGTCTAAAATGAAGGTAATGGAAGTGGCTAGAGACACCATGGCTTCTCCAGGGATTTACCAGTTGGGGACTGGGCCAGCATAGACAGAAGAGGAAAGAAGCAAGAGCAGGCATAGCTGATGTGACAGAAATGGTCCCTGAGTCCTGTGCACCCCTCTAATCCAGATACAGTGCCAGCCCAACTCACACCAGAGCATTCCTGAGGACAGGCAAGAGTCTGAAAAATACAGGGCTGAGAGACAGATCAAGCATGCCTTCAACATACCAGCCTCTAGAGCTAAAATCTTTTGAAACTTGAAAGTAACAAGTTCAAAGGAAACATACTTTCACTGGAAAGGTGGGTAACTCAGGTGGTGAATTCTGTCTAGCTGTGGTTGAGCACAGACGGTCTCCTTACCATACAACAAATTTAACAGAAAAAGCTCTATCTCTGTCTCTCTCTCCCTCTCCCTGATCTGTCTCCCCTTCCCTCCCTTTCTTCTCCCCTCTGTCTCTCACCCTCCTTCTCTCTCCTCTCTATATGTGTGTATATATGTATATATAAACATGCATGCACACACATGTGTCTTGTATATCTTTGTATGTATTTGTGTATGTATGTGCGTGTGTATGTATGTATGTATGTATGTATAATTTAAAGGTCCTGCCCTAGTAGTGGATCTAATGAACTATTGGCCAGGGGCAGGTGCATGCCCTGCATTGGCCACTGTTACACTCAGATTTGGGTGGGAGGGATCTTCTGAAATCTCTGAGCTTGTTTTCAAGAACAGCCATTATTTCTCACAGTAGAGGATCTGGCCCGAGGTCATACACACAAACATAAGGGGAAGAATTGGAAAACAGGTCCTTGGCTTCCAGAACCAGGGGTTTCCCCCCCCCCCCGCACCACGCTACCGTGTCTCTTTCTGAATAAATTTTGGCCTGATCCCCTACAGATCCCCTACTGATACCCCTACCCTGCCTTCCTTCAATCATGGCCCTTCAGACCAGGTGGGGTAAGGCTGGGGGGGACAAACCCGGGGCAGGAAACTGAAATTCGTTTACATATCTCAGTATGGGGCTCACTGCTCCCTGTGAGATGCAAAGAAAACGCTGCTGGGTTAGAGAAATGAATCTGGAAGCAAAGACCGGAATAAGAAAGCAGGTGAAGGACAGGAGAAATGAAGACCCACCTGGTTGAGGGGTAGGGTGTCGGGATTTGGGGAGGCGGGAGCAGCAGCACGCCGTCTGCCCCACTCTTCTCCATCCGTGCCCATTCTCTACTGTGACTTTGCAGGAGCTAAACGAAAGCATCACATTCGAATGCATGATTTTCTCAGCGAGTATGATTTAAGAGGGGGAGGGTTAAGAAACGGTGGGAGTTTTAAATTTTGTTTGATGGTTCATTTTAGAATAAAACTTAAATCTGTTGGAACAGAGTAGAGAAATTTCTTGTCAGGAACTTGGAAAAGCTTAATTTGTAACTGCAATGTGGATGGATGGATGGATGTGCTTGGATGTAGAGGAAGTAGTGAGGGTGTGTGTGCGTAATATATATTATATACACATACGTATATACACTCGTCTCTGTGTATATAAATGTATATGCATGGAAATACACAAATATATATTACACATGTGAGCATATGTGGATATGTGCTTGCATATATGTTAAATATACACCTATTCATAGATGCACACCTTTACCGTATGATCCCATCTCATTGGGGAATGGGAGCTGAGCAAAATCTGCCTATTAAAAAAAGCATGTCTCCGGGGAAAAGCCGGGAGGCCAACTTGTCTGCTCTTGGGATTTCATGGTGTGGCGACGGTGCACGGGAGGAGTCCCTCCGGCCAGGTCTAGGCGGTTCTGTGCATAAGGTGCTGGATGCCACTCGGGGCCAGAGGAGCAGCAGCAGCCGAAACAGCAAGAGCCACAACAGCACGGATGGCTACCGCAGGTGGGGCTGCGGGGATGGAACATCCAGGTCAGATCCCGCCAACACAAGCGCGGGAATCAGGGTGTACGCCCGCGGGTGCGCTCGGACCCGGGAGAAACAAAGGTCTGGCGGGCACCGGCCGCGAGCAGGCTGGCCTCAAACTTGGCGGAAGGGGCGGTTCTGTAGGGTCTCTTCTGCAGTCTTGCAGACAGGGCCTTGCAAAAAGAAAAGAGAAAGAGGGTCGGGAGGGACACAACCCCGGGAATGAGCTCGAGTGTGTCTGGGACGTCCCCGCCGCGCCCGGAAAGAACGTGCATATTTGTGTGTGCGTGCATGGCTGTGCATGTGCATGTGTGCACGGGTGTGCTCGGGTGTGCTTGCATCTGCACACGCCTCCGGCCACCGCCCCTAGTTTGCAGGCTCTGACCGACCGCATGTTCGCGGGTGGGCGGCGGCCCGGGAGGTGGTGCTCTCCCGGGAAGAGGCGGGCCAGGGGCGGGCCAGACCGTGGGGGGCGGAGGGCTATATAAGGCGCGGGGCGGGCCGCGCTCTTTTGTCTCTGGCTGCAGCCGCAGGAGCAGGAGGTGTCGGGAGCGAAGCGCGACTGCGGACGAGGTGAGCTCGGGCGGGGCGCGGCTCGTGGGGTCACCCCGCCTGGCCGGCAGACGTAGAAACGGCCGGACACGGCCGGACGGCGGGCGAGCGCCCCTCCCTCCCGGCCCCGCGCGCGTGCTCCGTGCAGGAACCGCCGCCGGGCCGTACAGGACTGGAGGGCTCGCGGCGGGGCTGGCTGCTGGGGCGGTGGCGGCAGCGGACGTGGAGCCCTCGGGCTTGTGGCGGCGGCGGCGGCGCTGGGAGATCCTGACCGTGAGCGGCTGCGGAGCCGCCTTCGGCCTGGGAGACCGGTCCCGAACGGGCAGTGCGGGGTGGGCGTCCGGAGAGCGCGGGGCGGGGCGGCTCCGTCCCGGTCAGCCCCGTCCGTTTGACCCCCAGGCTTCTCCAGATCCGAAGATGGCAGACAAGCCCGACATGGGGGAGATCGCTAGCTTCGACAAGGCCAAGCTCAAAAAGACGGAGACGCAGGAGAAGAACACTCTGCCTACCAAAGAGAGTGAGTGCTGCCTCCCCGAAGCCCCTGGACCACCCCCCCGCCCCGCCCCGGGCATGGCCCACCCTGGGAGAGACCCCCAGGCCTCCTCCTAGCCCGTCTCCTTCCGGCATTCCCCTCCAACTTCACCCCGCCCATCTCCCCATGTGCCCACCTCCCTCCTCTGGGACCCCGGAGCTAAAATAAATCTTCTGGTCCTGCAGCGATTGAGCAAGAGAAGCGGAGTGAGATTTCCTAGATCCCTGGAGAGACACGCACCGTGAAGGGCCTCCCCACCCCCTACCCCGGGCCTGGTTTCGAGGGAACGTAGATAGCCACCTGCATTATCCACATTTAAAAGCAAGATGCTTTGGGAAAGAGGGCCAGCGACTTGGGCAGTCACCACTCCACAGAGGGTTCGTCACTGGACTGCACAATCTCAACAAACTGCCACATTCTCACCAGGTTGCCCTGCCATATTATAGAAAGTTATTTGTATGACTGATGAAAATAAAGATTACATTGTGAAATGCTTGCTGTGGCCTCAATCACTTCCCTGGTTATATGCCCTTGGTGGGCATGCAGCACCCCTCCAACATTGCTGCCAACGAGGCAGACCTAGCTCAATGCCGAAAGAAAGCCCGGAGCAAATGGCTGCCTCCCATAGGACTTTTAGAAATGGAATTCCCTTTGTAGCAAATGCTAAATAAAAGTGAGGCTTTCCTCATCACAAGTCCTTCCTGTAACTAACTTGGAGATGTATGTTTCACCCGATCCTCCCAGATGATAAGGCCGTCCTGGGATTTGGTAAAAATATACTAGCCTCCCCACAGGAGGCGGCTTTGCTCTTGCTCACTCCCTCCCCCACGCCTTTCTCCCTACCCCTCCCTTCACTGCTTTTTTACCCCTTGTGTGTGTGGGGGGGGGGAGCGCGGGGGGAAGAGGGGACTTCCAGGTAGCTGACAGAAAATTAGAGCCAAATTAAAATTCTATAATTGAAGTTTAGAAAAACATACACAGTGTGAAAATAGATCCAATTTTCTCAATCCTAAAATATTTAATTCAACACATAATAGGTAGAGATCTTTAGACCTATTCAAGCTACAAAAGAAGACCTTTGCACCTGCCTTCCCCGGAAGTTTGCAGACCTCAGATTATGGATGTAAGAACAGAGAGGGGAATCATCCTTCCAGGAGCTGATGGGGAAAGGGGTGGGGGTGGGGGACCAGGAAGGGGAGGGCAATGGAACAGGTAAATCCAAATTTCATGTTGAGCAAGTCAAAACCTGAGCCTCTTTTGTGTGTGTCTGAGCTCTATTGCTAACTCCTTCCAGTTTTAAATGTGATCCTAGGGAAATCTGAGGAGGGAGTGTGGGCATCAGCAAAGGTTTGAAGGAGGAAGTTGGCCAAACTAAGCCTTGAAGGAGGCTGGGGGTTCTCATGAGCATAAATGCACTGTATGGAACCTTCCCTGGACTGCTGACCTGGAGAGTTGGGACATGTGCAAAAAACTGAGCAAGACATCCTCTGGGAATAAAAGGGAAAGTTATGTTCTGGAATTTAGTTTCCCCTTGAAGCTTAAGGAACAAGCAAAGGGAGAAGGAAGCTCTGCATTTGGGAGTCAGAGAGCCTGGGTTCAAATCCTACCTGCTACTTATTACTAATGGATCTCGGTAAGTGTTCTCATCCCACTGGGTGTGAATTTCAAAATCAAAAGGATGACATTCCAGCTCTAATCTGTGAAACCCAAGAAATACCACTTGGCACAAGTAAAGGTAAAGTCTGGGGAGGACACCTATGGAGATAGTTACTCCCAAGAAGCTAAAAAGAAAGTTTTAGAGAAATCCACCAAAGAGTGAAAACGTCAAGTTGGAGCTAGGGATGTTTAGTGGAGGGGAGGCCTCCATCTAAACTGCTTGACTATATCTTCCCACAAATGGTCTCCAGGAGCTGTTATTAGGGATAACTCTGGGCTGGGTCCCAGGGTACTCCAGTGTAAGAATTCTTAAGAATTTGTGTCATAAAAAAGGTGGGACCATGGCCATTTAGGGTCACTGAGACAGATGAATAAACAAGTATTAGGTGCTTAATATTTGTGCCAGACAGAGCTAGGCCCTGGACGAAACAAAGACAAAGACAAAGAAGAAAGAAACCCTACCTTCACAGAATTTACATTCTATTTAGGAAGACAGGTAACATACAGTATTGTCTTCACAAGGCCTTTTTTGATTCCCCCTCTCCAAATTATATTCATGAATTTGGTTTTTTTATATGTCACACTGTAGATGGAGGTTATAAGGTCTGGAAAATTTCATGGCTAAGGGTGGTAGGGGCCCAGTGATCTGCAGAACTGATCACACAAATATTTAATCCACACATGCACCCTATAAATGTAAGATTTAAACAGTTTCAGAGCAGGTCAATGGCTGGCCCAAATTGCACAGGTAGCGGTGGACCTGGGACTAGAACCCTGGCCTTGTTTTGTGGGGGATGGAGTTTGAAATACATTGTTCAGCTATTTATAGTAGAATCTCAAACATGCAGGATTGAACTAGATGTATCACTTCTTAAACTGTGAGTCTCAACCCCATATGGGGTTGAGAAAAAATTGGCAACAGTGAAAGGTTTCTGAATGCACGACAAAATTAATTAAAAATCAAACATATAATGAATCCGAGGTGTTTCTGGCAGCACTTGCCTGTGTTGCATCCTGAAATTTCACTGCGGCCTTGGTTATGAACACAAAGCATGGGCACTTTCCACTGCCCATGCCTTCAGGTCACACAATGCCAGCAAACCGGGTCGGGAGTGGAAAAACTTTAAGAAGCCCTGGACTGGATAGAGTCCTGGGCTTGAGGGCAGACAGATTTGAGACCAAATCCAGCCTCAGATACTTAGGAGCTATGTGACCCTGGGCAAGTCACTTAACCCAGTTTGCCTCAGTTTCTCATCTGTAAAATGAGCCAGAGAAGGCAATGGCAACCCATTCCATTAATCTTGCCAAGAAAACTTTATGGACAATACCCATGGGGTCATGAAGAGTCAGACATGACTGAACAACAACAAAGCTTAGGGAAACCATGATCAAAGCATAATTTCAGAAGTTCTAGAAATAAATATTTAGGTCATTTTAATCAAAAATGTTTACTCAGCACAGAGAATAGTAGTAATATTATAATCAAGAATGCAGAACATACTGGGATATAGACATTTCCTTCACTAGAAACCCAAGATTCAGGAAGGAATGAAAGAGGGAGGAGGATCCTGGAGTAAGTGGATAGGAGTCAAGGAGAGCTCTTGGGGAAAAGGGTTCATTTCTGCAAAAGTTGAGGCAACTCTGTGCTGTAAAGAGTAGACAGGTCAGTTTGTCTGACACAAGCAATGGGCAAGGGTGTTATCAGACACTGTTTAAGATGCATTCTTCTAGTCAATGAGCAGAACAGAGAAGCAGGGGGAAACTAGAGGCATGGAAAGCTTCTAAAAGGTAGACTGGGGATGAAAGTCTAGATGAATGTGGTGGGTGTAGAAATCAAGAGGAAGAAACTAGTGAGAAAATAGAGGAGGAAGCAGCTGTGTGATTCACGGAAAGAGTTCTGGATTTAGCATCCAGGAGATCGGCATTCCAGCAATGCCTTTACTACCTGGGCAAGTCACAAATTCCAGAAATGGAAGAGCTCAGCAGTCATCAGTCCTGACTCTGATTCTTGCTATCCTGGTGACTGCGTAAATCATTAAAGGTCCCTGGGCCTCAGTTTCCTCATCTGTAACATGAGAGGGTTCTACTCCTATGGTCCTCATCGAGCCCATTTGTACAAGGAATCTCTTCTATGTAAACTGTCGAGTGGTTACCCAGCCTCTGCTTGGAGCCCACCAAAGAGGGGAAACCCGCGTCGCTGAAAGAAAGCCCATTCCAAGTTGGACAGCTCCACAAGAGGTTTTCCTGCAAGCAAAGTCCAAACTTGCTTGCTTCTTTTCAATTTCCATGCTTTGCTCCTGGGTCTGTCTTCTAGGCCACAAGGAACAAGCCCGTGGCTTCCTTGCCAACTCTGCTCAAATCCCACGTTCTGTAGAAGGGCTCCCGGGTCCCTTTCAGCCCCACGGCAGGCTTGTGCCTTCTTTCCTGAGGATTCCCTCCCATTCACACTGTGGACATCACTCTGTATATCACATAGTCGTTTTTGCATGCTGTCTTCCCTATTGGAATTGGATCTCTTTGCGGTCAGAGATCATGCTTTTTGCCCTTCTTTTGCCTTTGCCCAGCTAGCTCATAATAAGTGCTTCATAAATGCTCCTCGACGGTGATTGACCATTTAATCCCTTTTCCTCAATGTCAGCCCTTCAAAAACTTGAACACAGCCTGTCTGCCCAGCCCCACTTTTCCTCAGGCTGACCATCCCTAGTCCTGCCCATGCACATGGACTCAAGAACCTTCATCATCTTGGTTGCTCTCCTCTGGACACTCTCCAGCTCACGGCTGTCCTTCAGCAATGATGCTTAACTTCCTTAGTCTCATTTCCTCCCCTAGAAAATTGGGGCATTCTCCCAAGTAATCTCTTAGCTTCTCTTCCAGCTCTCAATGGATGGTTCTGTGACTTCCTGGATAATCAAGCGACCAAGAAGGAATCCAAATTTGAGGAAAGAGAACAGAATGAACACTAGGGGCAGAAAATGAACTCGATATTAAATTTCAGAAGTCAGTCTTTGAGATAATCTGAGGTGTAAACAGGCAGAAGTAAGGGGTTTATTTATAGTAGTAACCTATGTATGTAAAACATGCACACACACACACACACACACACCCTCCAGATTACAGAGGTGATTCTGGGCCATGGCTAACACTCAGTTTCTTGATGAGGGTGGCAGAAGGATAGAGGTGCAAGAATTCTTAACTCTTTATGCATCCTGTGCTCCTTTGGCAGTCTGGTAAAGCCTATGGACCCCTTCTCAGAAGGTTTTTAAATGTATAAAATAAAATGCATAGGATTAAAAAAGAAACCAGTTTGTTTAGTCATTTGTCTGACTCTTAGTGTCTGACTCTTAGTGATCCCATCTGGGGTTTTCTTGGTAAGGATAATGGAATGGTTTGCCATTTTCTTCTTCAGCTCATTTTACAGATATGGAAACTGAGGCAAATAAGGTTAAATGACTTGCCCAAGGTCACATATGTTGTAAGTATCTGAGGCCAGATTTGAACTCAAGAGGATAAGTCTTTCTACCACCTAATTGCCCTGAAATGGTTATCATAACATGTTAAAAAATAAGTTCATGAACCCCCGCCTAAGAATTGTTGGATAGGGACAGCTAGGTGGCACAGTGAATAGAGCACTGGCCCTGGTCAGGAGGACCTAAGTTCAAATCTGGCCTCAGACACTTAGCACTTACTAGCTGTGTGACCTTGGGCAAGTCACTTAACCCCAATTGCCCTGCCTTCCCCCCTCCAAAAAGACAAGAAAAAGAATTGTTGGATAAAGAATTCCTGGTCCTAGTGAGCTTAAAGGAAGTCTTACAATACTTCTTTGTGAAATGTTATGCAAATTAACCATGGTCATTTTAAAAAATATATTCATTTCTGAAGATATATTATACTATGCCTACTATACTGGTCACTGGAAACTATAATGACAGAAACAAAATAGTCCCTGTCCTCATGGAGTTTCTATCCTGCTGGGGAAATACAATATATATGCAAGTAAGTAAATAAAGATATGTGATCAACAAGTATTTATTAAGGGTCTACCATGTGCCAGTCACTATGCCTACCTGGGGGCAGAAAGGGGGGAAAACAATATGACCCCTGATCTCAAAGAGCTTATATTCCATTATGGAAGACAGGTACACATATAGGTATAGACGGTATAAACTGAGGGCACTGGTACTTAGAGGGATCAGGAAAGGCTTCCTGGCGAAGCTCAATCAGACAATCATGAGGCATCTATTAAGTCAGGCACTGTGGTCAGAAGAGGGCTTGGGTGGCGGCTGTGAGTGGTGAGGAGACATGAGGCTCCTGGTCATGGGGGCAGGGCAAAAATGGCGATGGGAGAACAGAGAGAAGACCAATTTGGATGGACCACACATTAGGGGAAAGAAAGTCAATATAATGAGTCTGGAAAGGTATTTTGGGGCTGAACTGGGTATGATTTTAAGAAGCCAAAGAGGAATTCAACTTTGTCTCAGAAGTAATGAGGGGATGGGGGTACAGTCAGGCCTGTGCTTTAAGAAAAATACTATGGTGACTATGAGTAAGTTGGATTGGAATGGGGAGAGACTTAGTGGCAGAAAGACCAATTAGAAGACAATTGCAATAGTCCAGGTAAGAGGTAACTAAGGACAAAATAATTTCAAGGGAGAGAAAATTAAAGAAAAATCAGGAAAGGTGTCAAGAAAATTGGATACCACAAGGTGGGTCCAGACATGGGGCAGGTTCCTATACATACTATGTTGTAGACATATTAATTCAATTAAGTCATTATTAATTAAAACATTGCTTAATGAATGGGTGACTGGGATTGCATGTATTCCCATGCATTCTGATAGGGAGTAATTTTTGCTCTTTTGCCCAGAGTCACCCTGAAGTTCTTTTAGTCATCTTGAACCCAGCCTTCTCTTCCAAGTTCCTCTCAGTCCTGCTTCAAGACCGCCCAGCCTGGCTTAGCTTTGGAGTGTCTTTCCCACACACCTTGAGCCTGCCTTCTTATCCAAATGGTCCCCCTGCTCTTTGGCCTGGATTCTCTGCCCTTCCCCTCCACCAAACACCATCCAGCCACTTCATGCATGAAAATCCATTCTTACGTAACTAACACATCTTCTATATTTAATACATGTGTTGTCATGATTCATCCTGTAGAATGCAGACAAATGGAAACACACGACTTGAGAAAAGGATTGTGGATCTGAAGCTGGACGGGACCTACTGGGCCATCTAATACAATTCCTCATTTTAGAGATGAGGAGGCAGAGGTGGTAAAATCATCACCCGCAGGATGTGAGCATCAGAGATGGGATTTTTAACTCAGGTCCAGAGGCTGATGTCGACTGAAACTTCAGGAGCAGATGATTTTTTCTAGAGAATGTAGAGGAAGAAGGGCAGGCAGCTTGGGCCTGAGCGTCAGACTACATCCTGTAAAAGAAAGGAAGTCAAAAGCAAAAACAATTCAATTCGACATCAGGAAGACTGAAAAGATGAATAAGTCCTTGCCTTCAGGGAGTTTATGCTCAAGGGGGTGGGAATAATTTGCTCACACAAATCAACATAACGCAAAGGAGTGTGTGTGTGTGTGTGTGTGTGTGTGTGTGTGTGTGTGTGAATGCACTAAGAGATATACAAAGCACCATGTAAATGAAAAGGATGAAGATCATCACTTAGGAGGATGAATTTCAAGCCAGAGAGAACCTTAGAGATCTGGTCCAATCCTCTGAATTTATATGCAATGGGGAGACTGGGAGCTGGGTGATTCTTCTACTGCTATTGCTCTAAGACCTCACTCTGGTTTGCTCCTTAATACATATGTATATGCATATACATGTACATATCTGCAATATATTGGGTACGGCTAATGCTGGAATTTGTTTTGCTTGACTACATAGTTTTGTAACAAGTTTTACTTTTCTTGCTTTCTTGAAGGGGGGCTGGAAATGGGAGGGAGAGAATTCAAAACTGAAAATGAGATAAAATTGAATTTTAAAAGGAGGGGCAGTAGTTAATGTGTTGGATTTGTTTTGTTTGACTTTTGTGGCACCTCCTCTGAATTCACTCTCCCCAACCTTCATTTATATTCTAGGGTTGAGAATCCCCAGGTGCACTTTTATTTACTCAGGGTTGAGATAAAAGAGCCCCCCTCATTGGTGTGTTTTCTATTGGTATCAGTCAGTCAGACTTTATTTCACTTTTAGAAAAGGTATTTATTGAGAAAGTATAGTAAGAATAGTAGTTACTAAAACATCACTCTCCCTGTTCCCCACCCCCACCAAACCAAGGGTGTACTTTCCCCTTGCACACACAGTTTCATTTTGGGGGGGAGAGTGGACTTAAACATGAAGTGCAAGAGTAGAGAGACACAAGTGTAGAGAATACATGTGGCAAAGAGGTAGCTCAACTCCTGGTTATTAGAAGTCCCCTTGTCCTTCCAGTCCTGTTCAGATTCCCTCTAGGGGCCCCTCTTTATGGGACTCTGAATTGGTCCCTAGTCAATACTTCTGTTAGCTCCTTCAAGCCACTTCCTCCTTTAGGTAGCTATCTTTCTTAATCCACCTCTTGTGAGTCTATCATGTGTCTCTTTGCTCCCAGATGGATGTTTTATCTCCTACTGGTCCACTTTCTCCAATAACGTAGAGAGGGAAGAAAGAAGAGAGAAGACATTGGCCCCCCAACTCCACAAAAGTGATTTCTTTGTGGAGGCCCAGAATATTTAGCTCCTAAATGTAAAGTTTTTTGCCCATGGACGGTCCATGACTGGACAACTAATGAAATTTCTTCCACTGTTTAAAGGCCCCAAGTGATAGTTGACTTTTGGTTAGATAATCACACTGCTTTCTTCTTGACAATTTAATAATAATTGATAATTTAATTTAAATAATAAATAATATTAAATAAAATAATTTTAAAAATAATCTTGATAATTTAAAAAGGGTTCTAATATAATAAAGGAATCATAAAATATTTAAAACCTTTATTTATCCATTTTAGAAACCTAATCATGTCTGACTGAGGTAGGGATTTCAAAACCTTTTATTATCCTTATCAAAAGGAGGACCTTTTTTTGAGAGTTGGGTTATTGGGGTACAGAGAAGAAATAGTGATAACAAAAAAAGAAAAGAAATAAAAGAGAGTCATAGAAACATTAAAAACATACAATGCAAAGGGAAATCTGGAAGGAAACGCAGACAAGCAGGACTGTTTTGAAACTACCATGTCAGATTGAACATAACTTTAAAAAACCCAAGATATACACAATGCAGTGTCATGTACCACCTTCTTTTTCTGTTCTTTTTATGAAGAAATGTTCATTTGCTGAAATTCATCAAGTTCATAATAATAAAAAAGAAGAATTTTAAAATGAAGGTGCTGGTGGAGAGGCATGTGAATGGAGCAGGATGGGAAGGAGAAAAGGAAATGGAATGAGTGCAGGGAAGGAAGGTAAGAAAAAAGGTAAGAAAAGGGAAAGAGAGGAGAGATAAAGTGATGTGGTAAAAAGAGGGCTAGATCCGAAACTGGGAAAAACTATATTTAAACTCTGCCTCTGAGACTTGTTGTAATGGAAAGCAATCCAGATTTGGATTCTGAGGACCTGATGTCTCTGAGAGCCCAACTGGGAATATTGATTCCACTTCCCACACACACACACTTAATAGTATTTTTTTTTTCAATTACATGTAAAGATAGTTTTCAACATTCAACATTTCAGCATTTTAACATTCACCAAATTGATTCCGCTTGGCATGCATTTATGAAGTGCCTTCATGTGAGGCACTAGAAATGCAGAAACAAGTCCCCAACCTCAAGGAGCTTATGAGCTGCCTGTGTAACTGGGCAAGTCATTTGATTTTTCTACAGCTCACCTGTAAATAGAGGATATTGATCTAGGCAGTTGAACCCTCACCCCCATCCCCAGCTCTAATCCTGTGATCCTATCAAAGGAAAAGTGGATCACAAAGGAGAGGAGGGAAGAATGGGGGCTAGGAAAAGAATAGAATTTGGGTTGTTTCACTCATGTTTATAGAAGGTCTGGAAACTCAAGAAGCAAAGCAATGATTTATACTTTTGTGGTTGCTGTTCAGTTGTTTTTTAGTCGTGTCTGACTCTTCGTGACCCCACTTGGGGTTTTCCTGGCAAAGATATTGCAGTGGCTTACCATTTCTTTTTTCTACTCATTTGACAGATGAGGAAACTGAGGCAAACAGGGTTAAGTGACTTGCCCAGGGTCACACAGCCAGTAAGTGTGTGAGGCTGGATTTTAACTCAGGAAGATGAATCATCCTGACTCCAGGCCTGGCAATCTATCTACTGCAATGCCACCTAGTTACCCCCATTGAATTATACTAATGATTATTATAATTTGAATTACTATATTATATAAATATTATACTATAGTGATCATCATAAATTGAATTGTACTAGTAATTATTATAATAGCAATTATACATTAAAGAACTGCTGTTGGGTGTGGCTAGGTGGCACAGTGAATAGAGCACTGGCCCTGGAGTCAGGAGAACTTGAGTTCAAATCTGGCCTCAGACACTTAACACTAGCCGTGTGACCTTGGGCAAGTCGTTTAACCCCAAGTGCTCTACCTTCCCCTCTCCAAAAAGAAAAAAAGAACTGCTGTTAGACCCAAGGGTCTAGGGTCCTGCACCTACTTCCCTCTTCTAAGGGACCCTTCTGTTCTGGACTTACACACTGGATTAAATGTTGGATAATGACAGAGGAGGATAGACTTCCATTTCTCATTTTTTTTTGGCTCATTATAGCCCCAAACCCAATATCCCTGGAAAAAAGCACTCAAACCTTAGGTTGTGGCTGACATTCGGATCTTGACAAAATGGGGAGTTAAAAGGTATACAATGTACAATGTGAATCAGATATAGAACAGGTATTTAGTTTCTATACAAAATCAGACACAAAAGATTCACAGTATACACTGACAAAGTAAACCAAAACAGGATTCAGTAGCTTAACCTGTAACTACTGTTAGAACATCTTAGGATGCCAATATTGAAACCTCCTTAGAACATAAAGCGGTTTGCAGGTCGCCATAGTGGAAACGGGTTTGGCAAAGGTACAGACCCCATCAACTTGCTCAGACAGCATCACACAGAGGAGTCTAGGGAGCTATTTCTGAGAGGAACAGAGGTGACACGGGAGGGAACCCAATCGTGTATAGACACTCCACCTAGGTTCTAGCTGACTTCACATGTAACTGGAAGGAGTTTTTTTTTTTTCCCATTGTAGTGTAGTTAGAACCATCAGAATCTTCAAAAGGACCTGAGTCAGCTCTGGTCATCTCTTGGCAGCACTTGTGGCTGGAGGATCAAGGTGCCCTTCGCTCCTGGTGTGCAGTAAGGGATTATGCTATCGGGTATAGGGCTGCGAGATCTTCTCCTCTTCTGAAGCTATATGGTCCCCAAGAATTGAGGCCTCCTTGGCCTATTTGTGAGTTCTTTTCTTTTCTATGTGTAGGGAGTAGAGTCTCTGATCTTGGCTTAGGAGATCTTGTGAGCCAGGGAGATCTGGAAGTCTAAATATAGGTTGGGTTTGGCAGCCTGTGAGAATGGTTCCACCAAGAAACAAGGAGCAATCTTTGGGAATGACCTTCTGGACTAACTTGGTGGGACTAATGCTATGTAGGAATAGAGTTTAGTTGTGCACTCAATCTTTCCTAGAGACCCTCTGGAACCCTCAAATCCATGAAGTTGCCTCCAGATGGTTTGGACACAACCATCTCAAGAATAATGTTCAGTTGGTCACTTACTAAGAAAAGGAAACACAAAATGGACAAGGCAGGCAAGAGCCAAGGCACACAGCTTGCCAAGGAAGGAAGGAAGGAAGGAAGGAAGGAAGGAAGGAAGGAAGGAAG
>NW_027185697.1:617284-618881 GCF_028583685.1 Petaurus breviceps papuanus | reverse complement strand
GGAAGGAAGGAAGGAAGGAAGGAAGGAAGGAAGGAAGGAAGGAAGGAGGGAGGGAGGGAGGGAGGGAGGGAAGAAAGGAAGAAAACAAGCATTTATTAAGCATTTACTACATTCCAGGCCCCCTGCTAAGGGATGATGATACAAATACAAGCAAAAAGAAAGATAATCCCTGACCTCAAGGACCTTACATTCTAATATGGGAAAAAAGCACAGAATAGGAAGCTGGAAAATGGTGGGAAGGGAGGATTGGCAGAAGAATGAAGGTACTTGTTTCAGGAAGCATGGTTTTGAAGTCTGGAAGTCAGGAATAGGGTCAGGAGGGAAATGAAGGCCAGCTTGGGACCTTCCACAAAATTTAGGCCCTATGAAGAGCTCAATGGAAGAAGATGGGCCTTTTAGAAGTCCATTATAGGTTGAAGGCCACAGGGGTGGCTGAGTGTGTCTAGTTCAAGTTCACATTCCATATAGGAATAACTGTCAAGTATGAGGAAAGTTAGTTAGAGAGAATACTATTTGCCATGAAAGAGAGTCAAAACAAGAGAGGAAGCTGGAAGCTGGAAGGAGCTTTTTCAAAGGCCCACTGGACTACTGGGTTTTATCACAATCAATGTAGAACTAAATCCATCTTTTGAAGAGCCCCCAACCTCTGGCTCTGAATTACACATGGGCTTGGGTCATCCCCAATGTATCTGAGTGCCGAGCCAGCACATGTGGTCAGCTGGAACCAAGAAGAGCCACTCAGAGGCTCAGTCAGTCACCAACTTTTTAAGTACTTATTATGTGCCCAAAACTGTGCTAGACATTAGGGATACAAAGCAAGGGAAAATCAGTGCCTGGCCTCAAGGAACTTTTATTCCAATGAAACATTCGTATATGGGATGTCTAATGGGGCAGACATGACATGTGAGTCACACATACATACAAGCTGCACAGAGTAGAAGGACGGTAACTGCAATGTCCCTGGTCACGGTCTACCCCAGGTGCTTCAGTGCCACAGATCTTCACTGCCCTCAGACTTGCAGGGAAGTGGGGTGGGGATGCAAGGAGCATTCCCCCGAGAGATCACCGTGGAAGGGGATGAAATGGTCTCCCCTTCTTTTCCTCTCATCCAGGTCTCTTTCCCTCCACGACCACCACTCGCTAGCACTGAACTTTCAGGGTTACAAAGCACTTCACACATGTTATCTCATATTCCCCCCCCCCAACAACCCTGGGGAGGAGATGCAGCTATTATCCCTGATTTTATAGATGGATAAACTGGACCTGGGGTCACATAGCTGGAGGCTGAGGCAGAATTTGAACTTGGGTCATCCTGATTCCAAGCACAAGACTTTATGTACTGTATCACCTAGTCGCCTCTCTTCATTAGAGACACAGAGAGAGAGAGAGATGGAATTAGAGTGATGGATAGACAGACAGATAGATAGACAGATAGACACGATATAGACAGATGGATGATAGATGGATAGACACACATACAGACATACAGATGGACAGTCAGAAAATCAGATAGAGATAGAGAGATAGGCAGATAGATGGATAGATGGATGGATAGATAGATAGATAGATAGATAGATAGATAGATAGATAGATAGAT
>NW_027185697.1:609375-617274 GCF_028583685.1 Petaurus breviceps papuanus | reverse complement strand
GATAGATAGATAGATAGATAGATAGATAGATAGATAGATAGATAGATAGATAGATAGATAGATAGATAAAGAGACATATAGGTAGACAGATAAACAGATAGATGGATAGATAAACAGACAGGTAGATAAAATGTACAAGTCAGCGATTATTAAGTTCTTATAATGTGCAGGCACTGTGCTAAGCCCTGGTGATAAAAACACAAACATGAAGGCCAGCTTGCCGTCAAGGAGCTCACATTCTATTGGGAGAGTGTTGTTGGAAGGCTTCTGGGGAGGAGGAAACACAGTTCTGGTCACCTCATGAAGAGTGGTCCTAATGAGAGCTGGCTTAGCCAGAGGATGATTATCCTTCCCCGGTTTTTTCTCTTAATTTGATCAAACCTGCCTCTTTTTTCTGACCAAGTACCCAGCTCCTTTCCCCTGCCTGGGCCTCATCTGTAAAAAGAGAAGTGTGGATGAGCAGACATGTCAAGGTCCCTCCCTCCCAGCTCTAATTCCTGGGACGCTAAGAGATCACAATGGGGGCTCTATTCAGTTTTCTTTTGGCCACAGTCACAGTTCTCCCTAGTTTACCTTGTCTGATTCTTAGTCCTTCTTTGCAGATCACCACTTTAAGCCCTGAGTCATGAGTTAACAATCACAGGACCAGAGATGGGGGTGAGGCTGGAAGAAGCCCTTGTGCAGACTCTGCCCATGGGCACAGGGAGTGGGCAGGGTCTGGGTGAACTTGGGCAAATCCCTTAACACCTCTGGGCCTCAGGATCCTTCTCTAGAAAGTGAAGGGGGATCCAGGCATCGCTGCTACAGTCCTTAGGAAGGATTCAGAAGAAAACCAGCCCAGCAGATCTTAGGTGGGTCCTGATCTGGAAGGTACCTTAGGCAACATCTCATACCTCCAACCTCACAGGTAGTTAGTGACTCAGAACAGAGTACAGGACTCCTTGGTTCCCCAGCTCAAGTTCCGGCCACTACAATATCTGTTTCCACATCAGTCTTTGCTAAATGGTGAAGGGACAATGCTTCAGAAGAAAGAGTATAAGATTTGCCATCGAGAGATCTGGGTTCAAATCCTGGCTCTGACGTTTACTAGCTTTGTGACCCCCCCCCAGATAAGACATATCCCAGAATTCTATGAGCCTCAGGTTCCTCACCTGTAAAAAGGGGATGATAATGGTTACAACAAATCGCAGGGATGCCATAAGGAAAGGGCTTTGGAAACTTTAAATTCCTATGGAAGTGGGAGTTAGTGGAGAAGTGGAGCATACCCCTGAACAGAAGGTCTGGTCACATTCTGCCTCGAGGCACCTTCCTTGGCTCTGGGGAATCTCTTCTAAAAACTCCCAGCTTCACATCAGTCTTTCTTATTTACTTCTCTCTCATACCCCTTTTCCACAGTATTTTCAGCATAAAACACTCAATTTGTGAGTGAAAACTATCTTCAATGTGTAGAGTTCATGTGGTAAACACACCACATGCAGTAAATAAGCTAGCTGGATAGAATGTTCCATGTTAGGCAGACTCCTGATTGATCCAGCTGAGATCTCCCTCGGACTGACCAGTCTGTCCCTTTTGTCCTTCTTTGCTGGCCTTGAGGTCCAGCGGGGAAGTTTCAGGGCAAAACCTCTGTCTGCAAACATCAACATGCTGACTTGGTGATGCTTTCCCATAATCACTGACTCACAGCATTTGAGATTCTAGTCCCACCAGCATCTGAAAGGAAGCCCCAGAGTCACCTACCATCCAATCCAGCCTCTGCTTGAAGATCTCGGGGCAGCCTGTTCACTGTGGAATAGCTCTAGCTGTTGGGAAGGTTTTTCTGGCATGTGGAACTTCCACATATCACTCCTGGCTCAGCCCTCTGGGACCAAGAAGAGCCCTTCAAATACTTTAAGACAGTCATTGGTCCCCTCTGAGCCTTCTCTTCTCCAGGCTGAACATCTTTTCATTTGATCCTTGTCAATTTGCTAACTGGTCACCTAAAGTCTGAAGGCATTAAAGCAGTTCTTACCATCTCACCAACATTACCACCACCACCACTGCCACTGCCATCATCACCACTATCACCACTGCCACCATCGTCATTGTCACCACCACCGTCGCCATTGTCACCACCATCATCACCACCACCACCATCATCATCACCACCACCATCATCATCATCCATTTATTAAACACGTACTATGTGCCAAGCAAAGAAAGGCAGAATCAACAGTTCCACCTTCAAGGACTTCATAATCCAATGAGAAAGACCACATACAAACAGCTGACAAGTGTAAATGGAAGGAAATCTCTAAGAGAAGGCACTAGCAGTGGGAACTGGGGGCAGGGTGGGGAGACAAAGGCAAAGGCCTCCTGAAGAAAGGAGGCCAGGAGGTAGAGGAGAGGAGGAGAGCATTCTAGGCATAGACAACCACCAGTGAAAAGGTCCATTGTCAGGAGACAGGAGTGTTTTTTGCAAGGAACAGCAAAGAGACCAGTGTTGCTGTATCAGGGGTGAGTAAAGGCTAAAAAAAGCAGGAGGGACCCATGGGATAAAGGGCTTTAAAAGTCAAACAGAGAATTTTCTATTTTACCCTGGAGGTAACTGGAGTTTACTGAGTGGAGGGTGACATAGTCAGCACTGAGCTTTAGGAAGATCAATCTGCCAGCTGAGTGGAGGAAGGCCTGGAGTTGGGAGACACTTGCGAAAGGGAGGCCAACAGTCCATGCTTTAGGGCATTGCTTCTGCTTCTCTGTCTTCCCAACCCTTGCCTCCAAGAACCCCTATTCCAGGTGTGAGGAACTTGCAGCCTTGAGGTCACATGTGACTGTGTAGGTCCTCAAGTGTGGCCCTCTGACCAAATCCAAACCTCACCTTTCGCATTCAGTCAAAGAGCTGCACTCGAGGACCTAGAGAGCCACACGTGGCCTCATGGCCACAGGTTCCCCACCACTGTGGCCTATTCTATTTGCCTTACTGCCAAGCAATGCTGAGCCACAGAAAGAATGCTATTTGTTGGCCAAGGCTCATTACCTCACTTTTCAGAATCCTAAACCCAGAGGCGACTTTCATTCCCAAATCAGAGTCTGGAGCTGGAATATTTGTTTCCAACATACCAGAGGCTCGGTTTTATAGGTTGTTGCCATTTTCTTGTCCAAACCTGAGGTTGAGAAGTTTAGTATTTATGGTGGCTTTGGGGAGGATTACAGGGCAATGGTGTCCGCTGACAACTTCAGAGGGCTTCCAAACACAACAGAATCATCCCACTAATCTCCCAGCAGCCAAACGATGTCACCCAACATGTCCCAACTTCACACTAAGCATTCCCTAAAGGCATCCCAGTCTTAGGAATCTGCCCCAAATACCTTCTGCTTCCCTCTCCTCTGCCCTTCAACACTGTCTCCTCTCAGACAAACACTTAACTGAACATCATCTCTAGGAATGGGGATGTGGTCATACTGTCTGGCTCCATTCAGACCAGGTCTGAAATGCTGTGCTCAACTCTGTTCAGACCAGAGAATGTTAAGAGTAGTGAAATCTCTCCAGTCCAGGCCATAAGAGGGCCAATTCAGTCCAGAGAAGAGAAGATTCAGGAGGAACATGGTAGCTATCTCTAAATATTTAAAGGCTAGCAGATGGATAAGGGATTAATTAGATTTGCTCTGTGAGGTCCCAGGGGCAGAACAAGGAGAGCATGGATGGAAATTATCTCAAAGCTCTATGGATTTCAGGTATGAATTTGAGATAAGACCCTTCTTCCTAACTATTAGAATTACCCAAGAGTGGAATGGGCCTCCTCAGAATGCAGCAGATTCCTCCTCATTGGATGTCATGGGTTGACCACTTTTGGGGGGAGTATAATAGGGAGTAGAGGGGATTCTCGTTCAGGTATAGATTTGACTAGATGGCTCTGTGATGCCCTCCCACAGAACGATTCTCAAATATTACCTCCTATCATCCCCCCTGCACCTCCTTTGTTCCTCCTCCTCACAACCATTACACATCCTCCAACCCCCAAAGCTACCTTTCCCTACTTTGTTAGTGATACCAAAATTTTAAGAAAATAATATGCACATACATGACAGAGAGTCTTTGGAAAGGACATTAGAAGGGAACAGTAAGACTTTCTCAATAGTAATCACATGTTTACAATCACATAATTGTAGAAAGGAATAAATACTTTGTAATCCACAGCATTTTTGCTTGTTGACTATAAGAAAAAACAATTGATTTAGCAGCGCGAAATGCCATTTTGGAGGGTTTCCCCCAATATGTTTCCCATGCATGAGGCAGAATCATACAAGACTCTTTGAAAGGCATGGTGAAAGATACTTCCTTGTTCATCCGCTTTCTGATGATTACTATGGAGGGAGGCACAAAATAAGACCGATTTTCCCCAAAGTTGTTCGCCACTGTCAATGACATTCAGTACAAAGTCTGGCTCCAAGAAGAATTCTAAGAAATAGTGATGGCCTTGAAATACTCCTGTTTGAGTATGACTCAAAGACTGTGCTGATTGCATCCATCCCTAGTATATTCATCCTCATGAGTCTCCTACATAACATTATGACTCCTAAGAGTTTGGCCTAATTATCCACGTGGAAAATTCAAGTGGATGAAGGATATCTATTGTCCACACTATGATCTGCAGTTATATGGGCAACCTGTGGAGCTCATTTATCAATAATAATGATGATAATAATAACTACATTTATGCAGTGCTTTGTGATCCCTGTGAGCTATGTGCTATTATTATCTCTGTCTTACAGACAATGGGACTGAGACTGAGAAAGATGCAGGGACTTTCCCAGGGTCACACAGCTAGTAAGTGACAAAGCACTGAGGTAAGCCTTGAAGGGTTCCAAGAGGTTATAAGGCACATGACAGTTGTCTTCTAGTACCATAAGCATGGGAGAGGGATTGAATTTCTTCCATTTGATCTCAGAGGGCAGAAATGGAAGCAATGCAAAAAGACAAATTTAAGCTATCTATTTTCTACACCATGGGTAGGGAACCTGTGGCCTCATGGTCACATGTGACCCTCCAGGTCCTCAAGTATGGCCCTTTGACTGAATCCAAACAAGGAGATTTGTTTTGTGAAGTCTGGATTCAGTCAAGGGGCCTCATTTGAAGACCTGGAGGGTCACATGTTCCCTACCCCTGCTCTACACTGTCAAGCTATCTGTGTCTTGGAATAGACACTGAATTGGATTCAGAATTAAACAGAAAATTCCAAAGTTCCCTTAATAGCCTCAAACTTTTCCTTGAAACAATAGTCGTTATTTTTATACTAATATTCTTAGAGTATTATTGTATGGTTCTGAGACAAGGTATGTAATAGCTATGTGACCCTGGACAAGTCACTTAACCTCTGCCTGCCTCAGTTTCCTCAACTGTAAGATGGGAATAATAATGGCACCCACCTCACAGGGTGTTGTGAGATAATATCTGTAAAGTGCTTAGCACAGTGCCTGGCATACAGTAGGCACTTAATAAATGCTGATTCCCCTTCCCTTCTTTTTGTAACCTGGGATTTTCTGGGCATGCCCAGTTCATCTACCATCGAGCTGCCCAGAGGGACCTTTGGAGCAGGTTGCCTGGGAAGCCTCTGCATCTCCTACTGAGAGAACTGTGGAAATCATGTGAACCAAACTGACTCTTTCTTGTAAAACTGACTCTGTTTTGAGACTTAAGTTTCATTTTCCTGTAAATTCCACCTGCTTGCTAATTATGGGAATTAAATGACATCCTATTTCATATACAGCAAAGTCTACCTGCTCAGTCTCTTCCCTTCCTACTCCTGAAATTCACTCATTCCCCTTCCCAACTCAGAAAACCCCTAGTTTTTCTTCCAAATAGAAATCAGATTACCTGAGGTTTATATCCTGTTAATTGTTGCTTATAATGTATAAAACTCAATCTGCCCCTGTATTCAGAGGACAGTGCCTTTCTGTGGGAGCCTGGTCCCAATTTGTTGTTCAACTGTGCATTTTGCTAATAAATTGATTTGCTCAGAAGTCAAACCCTTGTTTCCTCAGTTATTGCGGATTTCACCAGTCACACTACCATGTGGGTGGGGGTAACCTTCTTTGACTGGCTGCCTATGTCTTTAAAACTGGTGAGTCTGAGCCATTGACTCTTTTCCATCATGTTTTTGGCTTCCCCCTCCTGCTTTGTCCAGAGGGTAAAGATCATAAGCCCATGAGAGGCAAAGGACTTCCTCTGCTCTCTCTTTTTTATCCTGACTCTGAGAAATGGGTCTTCTTTCTATTCTGGGTCATCTGTCCTTACCAATATCGGTTGGCAGTAATGATCTCCACTGGACCTGGGAGTTGGAGATATGGTGACCTTGGAGCCAGGATTCTAGGAGGGATGATTCAGTCAGCCAGTCCAGCATGGAAGTTGGGGGGGGGGAGGCGGGGCCTGGCACTTGAACCCAAGTTGGGTCCTAGATTTAAAACTTGGACTGGGTTCTATAGGACCTGAGCCAAGTTATGATCTTAATCCTTTTCTCCTCTATAGTGACTGAGGTGGCATAGGAAGGGAAAAAGACTATGCCCACCATGTGTTGGGGAAGTAAATTTGGACACTTGTAATTGTACATTTATAAATAACTATTTCTGTGTAAAAGCTAATTTAACTATGACTAAATGGAACTGGGGTGCAAGGAAGCACCACCTTATGCTTAGGCAATAGCATTAGTGGGTGCTGGAGCCAATTTCAGAGGGCCTAGGTACCCCAACCCCTTAAGGATTCCAGAGAACCCTTGGGGGAACAGTAAAATCTAACCTACCTGGCCTTCTAGGCAGTGGGGGACAGGGTGGCCTATGTTGGTTACATCCATAGATGCTAAATTGACATTTGCTATCACTCAGAACAATGGAGAGGCATATGGTGTATGTGTAGTAATAATAACAATATGCTGTGTATGTGACTAGAAAGCAACACATTATAGAAAGGGATTTATGAAGAAGAGGAATTAATATTCACATCAAAAAGTCAGTCAATAAACATTTGTTAAATGTCTGCTATGTGCAGGTGTGGTGCTAAGTTCTAGGGATACAAATAGAGGTAAAAGGGGCAAAGGAAAGGGGAGCAGTCATTTAAATAGCACCTACTACGTGCCAGGCACCATGGCAAGCGCAACACGATATTAGACAATCAGTTATCACAGCAACCCTGCAAGATAGGTGATGTTATTATCCCCATTTTACTGTTGAAAAAACTGAGTTGAACAGAGGTTATGTGACCTGCCCAGGGTCATACTGCTAGTGAGTGTTTGAGGCTGAATTTGAACTCAGGAGTTCCTAACTCCAGGCCTAGCATTCTATCTACTTGCTGTACTATCTAGATGCAAAAGATAGTCTCTGCCTTCAAGGAGTTTATGATGTCTCTAATGGAGGAAGATAATGATCAAATGGAAGTTGAAAGGGGTACCCAACAAGGGAAGATGTTGGAGAAATACAGAGTGAAGTGAAGAGATAGATGACCTGGGTGCCCTCCTTAAATGCAGGTTCTGGGAAGACACTTTGATGTTCATCCTCCAATCAAAGAGAGGCTGGGAACCCAGGGATAGAAGGTGCTGAGGAGGGGAGAGATTCAGGACTAAAGTGATCAAGCAGGGTTTATTTGATGATGTACAAGTGACAAAGAAGATGGGCTGGTCCACTAACAAAAGCAAGGGACAGCTAAAAGGAAGGAAGGAAGAGAAGGGGAAGGAAGAGAAAGAAAGGAACAGCTGTTTTGGGTAGTCAACAGAGAATGAGACAATTACTGAAGTCGGTCTGCAGAGGAGAGACAGGAAGGAAGGAAGGAAGGAAGGAAGGAAGGAAGGAAGAAAGAAAGAAAGAAAGAAAGAAAGAAAGAAAGAAAGAAAGAAAGAAAGAAAGAAAGAAAGAAAGAAAGAAAGAAAGAAAGAA
>NW_027185697.1:574119-609365 GCF_028583685.1 Petaurus breviceps papuanus | reverse complement strand
AAGGAAGGAAGGAAGGAAGGAAGGAAGGAAGGAAGGAAGGAAGGAAGAGAAGGGAAAGGAAGAGAAGGGAAAGAAAGAGAAAGGGAAGGAAGAGAAAGAAAGGAGCAGCTGTCTTGGGTAGTCAACAGAGAATGAGGCAATTACTGAAGTTGGTCTATGGAGGAGAGCTCTGTAGGCTGGCTCTCATTGGAGAAAGCAGAATGTTGCTGGGTGAAGAGCTGGCTGGGCTAGTCCGTGTTGCTCTTTAGCGCCATCTACAGTTTTGAGAGCTCACCAAGGACAAGCCCTGAAGGTGATCTAGAAGCTGTTTTGATTGAAGGACAGCTCTGAGGCTGCTGGGAGCTCCCTGAGAAGGCAAGATCCTTCTATGGGAAGACAACTGGCTGTGCTTGTTTGTATTGTCTTCTACCACCATCTAGAACTTGAGATGGGGAAACCTTGCAGGAGCTTAACTGCCCTGAGAGACAGAAACTCCTGAGAAACCTAGAAAGGAGATGTGAGGAAATTTGTAGTTCTCCAGAACACAGCAACTGCTTGTCACTAAAATAGCTTAACACTGCTTTAACACCCAGCCAAGGAAGCCAGTCTGGAAAGCTGCAGACTCCAGGCTTAGGGCAGCTGTTTCACTGAAAGAGTATAAAGCTGCTGCTTTATTCAAAGAGCTTAATACTGGATCAGCAGTCCAGGAGAAGTGAAAAAGCAGCTTCATTCAGCAGAAGAGAAGTAGGTGACACATGGTGCAGACTGTTCCTCAAAACCACCAAAATTCAGATTTGCAATCAGTCCAGGGTCATGAGTTGCCTGGGGTACATGGGTTTTCCTTTTCCTGTCCTTCATTGCTAGTTTCTGTAAGTTTCTGCCCATTCTCCCCACCCCAAACCCCAGAGGCATGTGTGTTTTACTGGAGTAATGTGACCCAGATTTATGGGGGAACAGTTATATTTTGATTATTCCTGCTTTTGCCTTTTATTGAATGTTATGATGATTTTTTTCCTTTTATCTTCTCAATTAGCAATATTTCATTTTTAGGAGTGAGTGGTGATACTTATGAACTTACTACAAAGCAATGACCAACTACAGCTTTAAAGGACTGAGAGATGATGAGGTATGTCACCTTCCCCTGACAGAAGTGAGATGAACTCAAGGTGAAGAACAAGATGTACATTTTTGGACATTGCAAATATGTCAATTTATCTTGCTTGTTTATATTTTTTTACAAGGATTGAGTTTTTTTGTGGGGGGGGGGAGCTATGAGAGGAAGAGAAACTAGAATTAGTATTGACCAAAGAAAAGTAAGTAATTGAAGTATTTTTTGAAATGCACAGAAGGAAGTTCAGAAGGAGGCACAAACAAGCAAGATAGTTCTGAAAGTAACATGTTGGATTTATTATTTACTCTTTTTTTATAAGCACACTCTATGTAATAGAGATTCATGATTTCATATATACTTCTATTTTCTCGTCTACTTTATATATGGAAATGTTTTCCTTTATTGGTGTTTATCAAATTCAGATTTTTTAAAAATTTTAAAGAAAAAAGTCAATAATGTCATTGTTACTCATTTGTAGAAATGGGAAATACAGAGGTAAGGGCTTAGAACCTATAGTGGGGAGTAACGAGACAGTACCCCTCCACACATTAGGATTACCCCAGAACCTAGAGAGTGGACTTACAGCTGAGTGGCCGTGATCATGGCCAGCCTTTCCTAGACCTGCTAATTGGTGTGCTGGTTGGGGGTAAGCAGACCAGCCCAAAGACAGAGAAGAAGGATTAACGTGGGATGTTTTGTCAGACACGGAGCCTGAGGATTATAACCTCAGGATGAGTCTGGTGGCCATGTGATGTAGCCACACCTATTTTAGACAGAAACTGGAGTCTGATTAACAAACCTCTCACAGAAAAGGGGAGGGCACAGCACAGAGTTAAAATGATGTTACTCAAGGAGAGAGTATCTGGAGGTAAGTTATTTAATTTATAATAAAGTTAATTGAAATGCCATGAACAGTTACAGATGTTATTAGACTTTACCACACTATAATGCATGATATTGTTGTTTGTCCATTTTTGAAGAAGAACAATGACATCACTGGGTACTGAGTTACATGTGAATTGGGTTTAAGTGAGGCAAAGGTGCACAAAGTTGTCAGCCTCACTCTCTCTTCCAGAGTCTTTGAAGGTCAGTGGCAAGGCAGAAGTCAGAACTACTGGGCATGGTCCAGGATGCAGTGAGTGGATTTGGTGTCTTTGATGTCTGACCAAGCTATTAGGGCTCCCTCCACTGTGCCTTCTTCCACCGCTTTTATGGTCAATGGAACAAATTGTTCTCATTCACCCATTCTGCTGACTACAATTTTTCACATGTTTGGAATAGACATCCTCCTTATTCACCAATGAGTCTGTGGCCCATGGGTTAATCTTAATCTGGTTTAAGCCCATCTGCCAAGAGGGTTTTCCTGGGGTGTAGCCACTGAGCATGCTTTTGTTTCACAAAACATCCCAGTTTCTTGGAGCCATAGGGTGAGAGAATGTATAATATTACAATATTATATTACAGTGGAACTACAGACCTAGACTAAGAATTTCCTTGGGGAAGGACATATGGCTCCCTAGGGGGAAAAAATGGGTTATGGGGTAAGAAATCTAACTGAAGCCTTCTAACAGTGGTAGGTGCCACTTTCTACCTAAAGTGGGAAAAAAAGAGTCAGATTGTTAGAAAGTCTTAAAAGGAATAGCATTTGGAGTTATATAAAGTATTAAGGAGGCAAACCCTGAAAGCACCTGACAAGGATGCCTGCAGAAACTAGGAAGGCAATGTGGTATTGGGAGAAACCTTCAGCAAGCAAATGCCAATTTCATTTAATATACTATTCAAATAAAGAGGGAAACCCCTTTTGAGTTTGTTAAGTAGGAGATGATAATAAAGACTGATAGTGAGCAGATCAGTAAAGTCCAAAGAAGCAGATGGGACTAGACTTCAGTGAGCATGCTGATACATGGTGATAGAGCTCAAAGAGCTGGCGGTGTATCTCATTAGTTTTCCCTATTAACAAAAGCTGCCAAATGTTGATGAGCTGTTAAAAACAGCAAATCATGTTGAGTGTTATTTCCAAACCACAAAGAATGAATTAACTGGTGAAAATTCAACTCAGTCTGGCTTCAAAACATATATTTATGTGTGGAGGGTAGACACTATTCAAGAAAATACCATGATTTCCCAGACTTGAAAGCAAGAACTTATCAACACACCAATGAAAAAAAGGCCAATGGACAATACTGTTCTACTTGGTGTAACTAGGGACTGAGAGCCCAGAGAACCAGACCATCTGATACCAGATCACCACCAGAACAATACAAATTGGAGATGATCATATTGGGAAATTAAGAGAGAACTGGCAACTTTCAATTTGAGCAATGGGGTCTGAAGGTCTTCCCCTCCCAGACTACGTCTTCTGTGAAGGCAAACTAGGCCACCTTTTGCCTTAATTCTTACCTAGCCCTCAGTCACTGAATGGTGCTGTGTCAGACAAACTGAGACCTGGGAAAGACCTTAGCTTAAAAGGCCAGAGTCTCCCACTACAGCCAGGGCCACAGCCAGTCGTCCTCATCTGTCTTGTCACTGGAATACAATGACTCTGGAGGAGAGAATGAGGCTGGTGATTTGGCACAGCCCTGCCTTGCTTAAATCAATTCACTTGCAAGACATCAACCTCCTGATGTCACTGGTCCTCTTTGAGAATGAAGGATGAACAACAATGAATAATGAGGTGTGCAATCTAATTACGGAAGGGAGAATTAGAAACGACCTTTCCTAGGTATCTGAGGAAGAGGAGAGACCTCAGGTGATGGCTGGCTGGAGAGGACGGCAGAGCCCAGTGAGAATTCTCTCAGGACCAGCAGACGGGCTGCCCTCCTGCTCCTCTTTCTCCATCGCACCTCGGCAGCCTTATCATCCTGGAAGATGCCTCTTCCACCATGATCCAGGAGCCTCCTCACCCTGGAAGGTGCCTCTGCTTCTGTGGAGGTGAGGGGAGAGAGGTCTGTGCCAGTATGTTCTAAGTCCAGCTATGAAGATCCATATGATCTAGGGCAAGACTTAAAGACATGATACAAAGGTACAGATTGACCCCTCCTCTCTCTGTTATCACTCATGCTGACACATACTCTAGTTGTATTTCACAGATCTAAGTTGAAATTCATTCTGAATCTTTTTCTTCACGTCAAAAATGTTCTTAGGCTATGCTCACTCCAGTTATTGGACGAAAGCCTCCTCCAAATGAAAATACCCAACTTGCTTCCTCTCATCTCTGTGTTTTGTTAGTCTCAGGCACCAGAGGCCCTTGCCAAAGGGAACTGCCTTCTTCATTCAGCTCCAGAATCCATGTTCTGCTTGTTTTGTAGTGAGGTGCCAGGGTCACAAAATGGGGGGAATCAGGACCCAACACCATTGGCCCAGTTCCAGGCTGGGGTTAGGCTATGAGCACACATTTATGTCACTTTGCTACCTGTCCTCTCTGATTAAGATTTCATATATAGGGGTGACTCGGTGGCGCAGTGAATAGAGAGCACTGGCCCTGGAGTCAGGCAGGCCTGAGTTCAAATCCTGCCTCAGACACTCACCATGTGACCTTGGGCAAGTCACTTAACCCCAATTGCCCTGCCTTCCCCCCCTTCAAAAAAAAAAGATTTCACATATAAATCAGTCTCTCTGTCCTTTAAAATTGATTTTCTTGCCTTATCCATCTTAAAGGCACCAGGAAACTTTTTTTCCTCTGTGGAAATAAAAAACATTAGTTGAATGTAAGATGACATAGTGGGTGAAGGACCATGGATGAAGACCTAAGTCCAAATTAGGCCTCTGACATATACTAACCAGACAAGTCAATTAACTCCTCTGTGCCCCCAGCATCCCTTCTAAGACTTTACATTGTAGACAAGTAACCCAAATACATCTGGGAAGGGCATTTTCACACCAGGAGCTCTCTAAACCATGAAATCAAATGTTCGGACAAAACCAAAAACAATTTCCTCACAGAACACATTTTGTCCAAGTTCAGCCTTTGAATGGTGGGCTTTGCCTTTGAGCCCCTCCTACCTCCCCTAGATACAGCTGCCATTGTTGTATCCCTTCTTCGGTGCCCAGTGGCCTCTGCATGAGTATGGGCCCTTACTGTGGCATTTCATTGGTCCCTCGCTCCTTTCCCCACCACAATCCCTGTGCTCCTACCTTCTCTCTCCTCATACTAAGCTTAGCTTGTGGGCATCCCTATTTCTTCAGAGTGGTGCTGTTTGCTGAGTGACAGCTAATTTATTTGATAAATTAGTCTATTCTGAGATGTTAATGATGAATATTGACATAATATACTCCACTCTTTCAGGGTGTACATTGCTTTAAAGGAACTTCTGTGGGTACAAATCCTCAACCAGAAGAATGGACTTAAAAGTACTCATTTCAGGCAGGATGATGAGGGAATAAGGGAGGAGGGGAAGGGATGCTCTCTCTCAGTGCCCCTTATATCCAGGCCGTTTGGGCAAAGGGCAAATGAAGGCCCTAACCTCAACATCACTGCATCAGTTAACTTCTTCTGCCTTCAGATATAGACATACATCACTCCATGGTCCCTTGCCCTCTGGTGCCACTAGAATTAGGTCCTGACCTGTGTGTGTATGTGTTAGCACAGAATCAATTTAAGGTAATTTGAGAGGGAAATAGTCCCTTCTGCTCAAGGAGCCTGCCTTTTATTACATGGAATGAACCTCAAATGGGCAGAAGTTGCTGACTGCTGGCAAAGGGAAGACCTGGAAGCAGTTAGACCGTTCTTGGTTTTGTGTGTCAGGAGACAGGAGTGAAGACTCAGTCAACAATGGAAAGGGTGGCAGGAGGATCCGATATCCTGGGAAATGAAGCTGTTTGGGAGTAAACACATGACCTTCAAGACTGACATCACACACAGCCATCTCCTTTGGCCACATCCCCAGGCATTCTCAGCCTGAGATGAATGGACTATGAAGGTGATCCAAAGTGCTTTTTCAGTGAAAAAACAAGGCTCGTAGTTACAGACGTCGTGCCCTCTGTGTCCACTTGTCCAATTCACACAGGACTAGCATTTTACCAGAGGAGTTGTCTACTTTTCCCTCTGGCTTCTAGGGGTAACCCTGAGGAGGTGGGCTTTCTACTACTGTTGCTCTCCAGTGCCCATCTACTGTGCTACCCAATGTGCAATCAGTTGACATGAAGCAGATTTTATAAAAGGGTATTTGCTAAGATTGGTCAGCTAAGTGGTGCTGCAGTGTGTAAAACATGGGGCTGGAGTCAGCAAGGCTCATCCTTCTGAGTTCAAATCCAGTTTCAAACATTTACTAGCTGTGTGACCCTGAGCAAGTCACTTAACCCTGTTTGCCTCAGCTCCCTCATCTGTAAAATGAGCTGGAGAGTCTTTGCCAAGTATCTTTGCCAAGACAACCCCAAATGGGGTCACAAAGACATAATTGAAACAAATGAACTTGGGATTTACTGAGGACAGTAAGAATAGTAGTCATAAAGTAATCCCCTCATACCTGGGGGCACACTCTTCCTTTGTACACACAAAAGGTCCCCGAAGAGAGTAGGCTCAAAATTACCAATGTAGTCCTTTCTCCCTTTTCACTAGAGGCGCCCCCCCCACCAAGTTTGCTTAAGGGCTGTTGAGTCAATCCATTGGTGGCCATGGGTCAAGCAGGTCATTCAGCTGCTATACTGGTCCCCCTGATAGACCAAACTTTCCACACCTGGATGTAAATCTTTGGACTTGTCCATCATGTCCCAAGCAATATCACATCCCCCCTGGTCCTCCAGTCTCATCAGTATCCTCTGTCCCTAGAGCCACTCTGATTGGAGGACTGAGAATGAAGAGCTCCTCCTGGAATCTCCATTTAAAGAGGATATCCAGAGCAGTCGTCTCTTCATTCCCCAGCAGGCTGGCCTCCTCTGGACAATTCTGTCATGCCCTTGAGCTAAGCATCGCCCCTTATCCCTTCCCCTGACCCACTGACCCCTTGTCCCCTTTCTTCTGTGTGTGTCTTCCTCCATCAGACTGTCAGTTCCGTGAGATCTGGGACTGTCTTTCTTTCTCACACCTGTATCCCCAGCACTTAACGTGGTGTCTAACCCAGAGCAGACACTTAATAAACATTGACTGACTGACTGACTGACCAGGTGGCTGCTGCACTTTGCTACCTACTCCTGTTACCGGAGGGTCTTCAGGGATGCTTTGATGGATCTCCTGGTCTCACTGGGCACTTCCATCTCAGGAAAGTCATTCACCTAAGGTGAAGAAAGAACAAACCCAAAAGAAAGAGAGATGCCATGGGCTTAGAGACACATAACAAGCAGCTAGGAGAAAAGTGGCCTGAACACTGCTAGACTACTGCAACAGTCTGCTGATTGGTTTCCCTGCTTTCAATTTCTCCCTTCCTCCCTCACCTGGAAGCTTGGTGTCGGCCCCTAACTCAAAAGGGGAGAAAGAGGATGAGAAGTGGGAATCATGACCTTTATTGTATCACCTGAGTTCTGGCTCAGCAGCCAACTAAAACATTTTTCATCACCACTCAGTACTGACCCCCGAGTTACTATGTCAGCCACTAAGAAATCAGGGATATCTGTGCAGGCATTGAAGTAAATGATAGAAAGACCTCCTCTTTCCCCCAGGCCAAGAAGCAGGTACATTCTAAACTTCTGGAAGGCCTGATAAGTGTGCCACAAGGGGACATGGCACAGAAACTAAATTCAACCAAGTGATAATTCAATAAAGAGAATTTCAATAGTCCTTTAAAGATGTTTGGTTTTGTTGGGTTGCTTTTGTTGTTTGTTTATTTTGTAATGAGATTTAGTCCCTAAATTCCTACTCATACTTTAGGAAGGGGTCCTTGGATTCCTACAGGCTACCTCAGTGAAGGACACATTCTGGCAGATCTTATCAAGCCGGAAAGGCTTCCAGAAGAAAATGGATTGTCCTTCAGAAAGGTTCACTGCTGAAAGATTAGCCATCATGAAATGAGTTTTTTTTTTTTATTACAGCAACTTATGAAACTATCTACTAAGATATGGAGAGGCTTCCACCAGTATTAGCATAGGGAGTATCATGTTGGTGGGCTCACAGATCTTCTGAGGTACTGTGCCCTGATCTATGGGACTCACACAAATGGCGCTAAGGTCTTCAGTACATGTTAATCTAAATGGAAAATGTTGCAAGTCAGAATTCTTAGTGAATCTCTTGATATTACAATAACATCATCTGATGATTGAGAAAGTAAAGTCTCATTTGTATTTCTATCTTGTACGTGGGAAAAATAGTTATCTGGGTGTTCACTGGGTTATTGCCAGGATGGGGAGTGAGGAGGTAACATAGAATGGGAGCAAGAATGGTTGGAACACATGACTGATGGGAAAATGTTTATATGAGGGCGGCTGGGTGGTGCAGTGAATAGAGCACTGGCCCTGTGTAATGGAAATGTAAATCTTCCCTGCCCCTAGGCTAAAGTGCACCTGGAGCCTGGGGTGGGAGGCTTGTTTTTCAGTAGATACTTTTTGATTGGCCAGTGGGTCCAGAAGGTTGTTACATTCTCTGAGCCAGGAGAAGGCTATATAAATCCTGATTTGAGGCTTTGTTTTGGGGCTCAGTTTGAGAAGAATTCTGTGATTTGATCAGACAAGACTATGGGAAGCCGTTGTTGAGAGCCCCCCGGCTTTGAAAAACCCAGATGTTGATTTGGTATGGATGTAAAGGTTGGAGAGTTTGGAAACCTGTCTACTTGATCTGTTTCTCTGTCTTGATAATTCTGTCTATACTCTGAAATTCGGGGTGCTGACCTTTTTCCCCTGAACTAGGTAAATGATATATATTTGACTGATTAAAGTAAGCTTGTTAACCACTTTTGAGTTGCTTTCCTTTAGCAAAGCAGATCTAAGAACCTGTGTTGGCAGCCACCCTGGGGATGCTGGGGTGCTTGCTGCTACACCCTGGAGTCAGGAGGACCTGAGTTCAAATTCGGCCTCAGACACTTCACACACACACACACACACACACACACACACACAAATTAGCCATGTGACCTTGGGCAAGTCAGTTAACCCCAATTGCCCTACCTTCCCCCCTCCAAAAAGAAAAAAAGAATGTTCATGTGATTGCACATGTGTGACCTATATTAGATTGCTTGCCATCTTGGGGAGGAGAGTTGAGAGGGAGAAAAGGAGAAAAATTTGGAACACAAAATCTTATAAAAATTAATGTTGAAAACTATCTTTACATGTAATTGGAAAACATAAAATACTATTTTTAAAAATTTTATAGAGTGGTTGGACCAGATAGATTTACAAGTAAATTCTATCAAACATTTAAAGAACAATTACAATACTATCTAGACTATTTAGAAAAACAGAAGAAGAAGGAGTCTTACCAAATTCTTTTTATGATTCAAATATGGTACTGCTGACTAAACCAGGGAGAGCCAAAATGGAGAAAGAAAATTATAGACCAATTTACCTAATGAATACAGATGCAAAACATTTTTAAAACATTAGCAAAAAGTTTACAGCAACTAATCATAAGAATAATACATTATGACCAGGTAGGATTTATACCAGAAATTCAGGACTGGTTCAATATTAGGAAAACTATCAGCATAATTAACCATATCAACAACAAAACTAACAGAAATCATATGATTATCTCAATAGATACAGAAAAAGCTTCTGACAAAATACAACACCCATTCCTATTAAAAACACTAGAGAGCACAGGAATAAATGGACTCTTTCTTAAAATGATAAGCAACATCTAACTAAAACCATCAGCAAGCATTATATGTAATGGGGATAAGCAAAAAGCATTTCCATTAAAATCAAGGGTGAAATAAGGATGTCCATTATCACAACTGTTATTCAATATGGTACTAGAAATGTTAACTTTAGCAACAAGAGAAGAAAAAGAAATTGAAGGAATTAGAATAGGCAAAGAAGAAACAAAGCTATCACTCTTCGCAGATGATATGATAGTATACTTAGAGAATTCAGTAAAAAGCTACTTGAAATAATAAACAACTTTAGCAAAGTTGCAGGATATAAAATAAACCTACATAAATCAGTGGCATTTCTATATATTACTAAAAAAGCCCAACAGCAAGAGATAGAAAGAGAAATTCCATTTAAAGTTACTATGGACATTTTAAAATATTCTGGAGGACCTGATAAGCATGTCACAAGGGGACATGACACAGAAAATAAATTCAACCAAAGGATAATTCAATAAAAATAATTTCAATGGTCCTTTAAAGCTCTTTGGTTTTGTTAGATTACTGTTGTTGTTTGTTTGTTTTGTAATGATATTTAGCCCCTAAATTCCTACTCTGATACCTTATCCTGGCAGGAAGAGGACATTGGGTTCTTACAAGCTACCTCAGTAAAGGACACATTCTGGCAAATCTACCTGCCAAAACAAACCCAGGAACTATATGAACACAATTACAAAACACTTTTCACACAAATAAAGTCAGATCTAAATAACTGGAAAACATCAGTCGCTCATAGGTAGGCCAATGACAATTCTACCTAAATTAATTTACTTATTCAGTGCTATACCAAACTGCCAATACATTATTTTATAGAACTAGAAAAATAATAACAAAATTCATTTGGAAGAATAAAAGGTCCAGAATATCATGGGAATGAATGAAAGTAAATGCAAGGGAAGTTAGCCTAGCCATCCCAGATCTTAAATTATATTATAAAGCAGCAATTATCAAAACTACTTGGTACTTGCTAAGAAATAGAGTTGTGGATGAGTGGCATAGGTTAGGTACACAAGACACAACAGTCAATAACTATAGTAATCTACTGTTTGATTCCAGCTTCTGGGATAAGAACTTACTATTTGACAAAAACTGCTGGGAAAACTGGAAAACAGTATGGCAGAAACTAGACACAGACCAACATCTTACACTGTATACCAAAATAAAGTCCAAATGGGTACACAAATTAGATATAAATGTTGATACTATAAGAAAACTGGGAGAGCAACGAATAGTTTACCTGTCAAATTTATGGAGAACAGAAGAATTTATGACCAAACAAGAGATAGGGAACATTATAAAATGCAAAACGGATAATTTTGATTACATTACATTGAAAAAATTTTGCACAAACAAAGCCAATGCAGCCAAGATTAGGAGGGAAGCAGAAAACGGGGAAAGAATTTTAATAAGCAGTGTCTCTGATAAAGGCCTCATTTCTTAAATATATAGAGAACTGATTCAAATTTATAAAAATACATGTCATTCCCCAGTTGATAAATGATCAAAGGATATGAACAGGCAGTTTTCAGACAAAGAAATTTAAACTATCCGTAGTCATACAAAGAAAAATGCTCCAAATCACTATTGATTAGAGCAATGCAAATCAAAACAACAATACCACATTACGCCTATCAGACTGGCTAGCATGACAAAACAGGAAAATAATAAATGTTGGAGAAGATGCGGGAAAATATGAACACTAATGCATTGTTGGTGGAGTTGTGAACTGATCCAACCATTCTGGAGAGCAATTTGGAATTATGCCCAAAGTGCTTTAAAAATGTGCATGCCCTTTGACTCAGCAATACCACTTCTAGGTCTGTATCCCAAAGAGATCATACAAATGGGAAAAAGACCCATGTGTACAAAAATATTTATAATAGTTTTTTTTGTGGTGGCAAAGAACTGGAAATTGAGGGGATGCCCATCATTTGAGGAATGGCTGAACAAATTGTGGTAAATTAATATAATGGAATACTATTGTGTTATAAGAAATGATGAACAGGAGGACTTCAGAAAAACCTTGAAAGACTTATATGAAGCGATGCTGAGTGAAATGTGCAGAACCAGGAGAACATTGTTCACAGTAACAGGCACATTGTTTGAAGACTAACTTTGATAGACTCAGCTTTTCTCAGCAATACAAGGTTCAAAGACAGCTCTAAAAGGCTCATGATGGAAAATGCTGTCTAAATCCAGAAAAAGAGCTATGGACTCCGAATGCAGATCGAAGCATATTATTTGCTCTCTCTTTTTTGTTTGTTTCTTCTATCTTGTGGTTTCTCCCATTGGTTCTAATTCTTTACAACATGACTAATGTGAAAATAGGTTTAATATGAATGTATATGTAGAGCCTGTATCAAATTACATGCCATCTTGGGGTGGGGGAGGAGAGAGACGGGGAAAAATTGGAACTGAAAATCCTATGGAAGCGAATGTTGAAAACTAAAAATAAACAAATAAAATGTTTTTTAAAAACATTTTTAAAAAGAGTGTTTGGAACAGGAGTTAGTGGATCAGTCAGTAGTTTGGGTCAAAAGGCTAGAATTCAGGTCATCAATTCAACAAGTATTTATTCAGCACAAATATTTATTATGTGCAAGGGGACTGTTCTCTGAGCAGAGATCAAGGTCAGAACTCTGGACAGCAACATACCTGATAGGACTTCATAATGTGTGGATGGGAGACCATTGAGTTGGATTGATCAGATTCTCAGAAAACTCAGCTATCTGCCCATGCTTTAAACAACATCTCCTCGCCAAGCTCTGCCACTCCTTCTGGCTGCTAGCCCTTCTCTTCCCAGGCTAAGTGACATACACAAGCTAGGGGGAAAAACAGATAGCTTTTGTCATAGACACAATGAGTCATCTATCTTACTGGGACAGAGGATAAAGTGCTGGACGACCTTAGTTCATATCCTGTCTTAGACACTTACTAGCCCTGTGACTCTGGATAAGTCATTTAACTTCTCTCTGCCTCAGTTTCCCCACCTATAAAATGGGGATAAAAAATATCACTTACCTCACAGGGTTGTGAGAATAAAATTATATGATATACATAAAATGCCTTGCAAATTAAAGCACTATATAAATGCTACCTATTGCTGTGGTTTTTATTGCTCTACACTGTAGGAGTCTGCTATGAAACTGCTTGCTTGCGTCCCTCCAACTCAAGGGTTCTTCAATTTTTGTGTGTCCTGGACTCCTTTGTCATTCTGGAGCCAATGAACTCTTCCCAGAATAGTATTTTAAAATACTATTATTATCATAATACTATATTTATTTTTATATTTATTATATATTTGTTTTATTTTTATATTTTATATTTATATATATTTATATTTTATATGCTTTATATTTTATAATACTATATTATAACACTATATTTATTATAATACTATATTATATTAAATACAAAATAAAATACATAGGATTACAAAGGAAACCCATCCCATGGGAATAAAGATGTAATTTTTCCCATTGAGTTCACAGACCACATTTGTTGGCACTGAAATTTTGCCATCAGCTCACTTAGAACCTACTAAATAGAACCCACAAAGAGAGATACAAAAGAAAGAGTGATAGAGAAAGAGAGAGAGAGACAAGGGAGCCAGAGAGGAAACAAAATAACAAACCCCCAAATGAAAAAGAATTCATGGCAAATGAAGAGAAAATAAAGGAAATTTTTAGAAACTTTCGTCAAATTATATGGCAATTTAAATGAAAGCAGTATTCTTACAAAAATAAACTATCCAGATTAACAGAAAATTAAGCAAAGAATTAAAAAAACTCAATTACAGTAGACCAACAAGCATTTAGTAAGTGCTTACCATGTCCCAAAGGAGAGAAAACCTGTAAATCAAATTAACAACTGGGAAGGCAAATCAGGAAAGACTTCATGTAGAAGAGGGTGCTCGAGCACCTGTCTGCCTGTCTACTTGTCTGTGCTGCTACTGCATACAAACATACTCACGTTTTTCCTATTCTCAAAAATGCCCAATTTGATCTGACCATCCCCACTCATTATAGCATTATCTCTCCTCCCCATGGGGGCTAAACTTGAGAAGGCTGACTATGACCAGTGCCTCCATTTTTTTCCCTCTAATGCTCTACAGTCTGACTTCCTACTTCATTCAACCAAAACTGTTTTCTGCAAAGTTACCAAATTAACTCTTAAAATAGCCAAATTTAACAACCTTTTCTCACTCCTCATTCTTTTTGACCTCTCTCCAGCTCTGCTCCTGGATATTCTCTTTTCTTTAGGTTTTCACGGCAGTGCTCTTTCTCACGTTGTGCCCACAGAACACAAGTATCCCCCAAGACTCTACTCTAGACCTTTTCCTTTTCTCTCTCTGTACTATTTTTCTTGGTAATCTCATCAGTTACTATGGATTCAATTATTCAAATCATTGTCAGGTCTATTTGGCCAGACCTACTCTCTCTCATGACCTCCAGTCTCATATCTCCAACTGCCTATTTGATATCTTGCACTGGACGTCTTATAGACATCTTAAATCCAATGCAGTCCCTCAGGTTTGCAACCTAAGAGTCTTCCTTGATTCCTCACTCTTGTTCCCATATCCAAGCTGTTCCGAGGTCTGTTTATTTCACTTTTGCAACATCTCTCAAATATGCTAGCCTCCTTTTCTCCTGACACTATCCCTATTCTGGTGCTAGCCCTCATCACCTTATGCCTAGACTATTTAAATAACCTACTGATGGCTCTGCTGGACTCAAGTCTCTCCCTGTTCTATTCCATCCTCCATCCAGTCACAAAAGTGATTTTACCCAGGTTCCAGGGTTGGGGAACCTGCAGCCTCAAGGCCACATGTGGCCCTCTAGGTCAAGTATGGCCCTTTGAATCCAAACTTCACAGAACAAAGATTTGTTCTGTTTGGATTCAGTCAAAAGGCTGCACTTGAGGACCTAGGAGGCCACACATGACCTTGAGGTTGCAGGTTCCCCACCCCTGAGTCCATATCACTCCCCTACTCAATGCATTACAGTGGCTTTCTGTCACCTCCAGAATAAAATAAAATAAAATCCTCTTATTGATATTCAAGTGCTATATCCTTTTAAAACCTAGCCCTGCTTCTACCTTTCCATTCTTCCTGTATCTTGCCCCTTGCCACATTCACTTCAGTCCAGTGACACTGGCTACCTGGTTGTTCTATGAACCAGACACTCCACCTGTTGGCTCTGGTCATTTTCTCTTCCATACCTTGAAGATTCTCTCCTCATCTCTGCCTACTGGCTTTCCTGAAGTTTCCATTAAAATCCCATCCTTTACAGGATGGTTTTCTCCAGTCCTCTTAATTCTAGTGATTCTCCTTTTAATTTTTTCCTATTTATCCCATATATAGTTTGCTTGTACAAATTTGCCTGTTTTCTCCTCCATTCGATTGTGCGCTTTTCAAGGGCAGGGACTGTCTTTTGTTTCTTTTTGTATCCCTAGAGCTTAGCACAGTGTGTAGCACATAGTAGGCACTTAATAAATGTTTATTGCCTGGTTGACTGATTTATCTATTGAAGAATGGATCTTTTCCCTATGTATTTGTATCAATTACTAACATATCTTGAATATAAGAGAAACTTGCTAAAGATTTTTCCCAGTTAACTCTTTCCCTCCTAAAGCTAAGCACCTTGATTTTGCTTGTGCAAGCTTTTCAATTTTATGGAATAAAAGCTATCCATTTATCTTCTGTGACTACCTTTATCCTTTGTTTAGATAAGAATTCTGCCCCTGGCCATAGTTATGAGAAGTATCTCCTTCTCTTCTCCTCTAATTTTTCTATGCTATGACCTACATTTAGGTCATTTAGCCATTTTAGGTCAAAAGCCAATTTGAGTTTGTTATGATATATGATGTAAGATGTTAGTTCAACCTAACTTCTGCCAGATTGCTTCCACTTCACAGAAGTTATTGTCAATTACAGAGACATTACTCCAACAGTGGATGTCTTTTAGTTTATCAAACACTGTGCTACTACAGCCTATTTTTATTTGTTTTATCTTTCCTATTAGTCAACTTTTCTATTTTTTTATCTATTGCCAAAGAGTTTGACGATTGCTGCTTTGTAGTATACTTTGAGATTACTAGACCCACTTCATTTCTACTTTTTTCATTATTTCCCTTGAAATGGATTATTTCATTTTTGTTCTTCCAGATGATGTTTTTGCCTAGTTTGACTATCACACTATAAAGTTTGACTATGATACTAAAATGTTCTAAACATAAACACTGATATTTATCCAATTATTTATCAATCTTTATTTTTATAAAGTGTTCTTAGTTATACTCATATAAATCCTGAGTGTATCTTGGAAGGTTTATTCCCAGATATTTAATTAAAAAGAAATAAGATTATCTATAGACTCCTGTATGTAGATCAGGAAAACACAGCAGGAATTTTAGAGTTGTGAGTTGACCCTGGGATACACAAGTTGGGGTAGATGAAAAATGGAACTCAGTCCTCAGATCGAAATCCAGGAGATCACAAAGATCTAGTGGTTTCGATGCTGCAGTGGCCTGAGTCCAGCCTAAAGCTACAGTCCAGCTAGAAAATAGCCTCAGGTGTTACAGGCTGCCACAGGAGTGGCTTAGCCCAAGTCATCCCTGAAGTCCAAAGACTATAGCTGTAGAAACCTGGCCCCAGGTAGGTAGCACCAATAGCCCAAGTTCAGTTATAAGAAAATAAAGCCCTTGGGCAAAATCCAGTTAGAGTAGTCTGAAAAGTCAGTGACAGGGGTTTAGCATGGGAATAGATCCGGAACCAAGAAGCAGGAAGAAAGGATTTCAGGCAGTACATGTAGCAAGGGAGGTATTAGAGTCCAGTAACAGAAGGTGCCTTAGGCAAAGTCTAGCTTCGATGCAACCCCTTGAAGGGGCCCAGTCTGGGCCATCATACTCAGATACCTACATCATTATTTGACCCAAACAGAGCCATGATGCTCTCAATCTGGATACTGAGGCAGATGAGATGAGAAAACCAAAGAAAACTCTGAGAACCAGGAAAAAGAAAAATTGTGTGAAAAATAATTGACCTGGAAAATAGTCAAGGAGAGATAATCTAAAAATTATTAGACTACATGGAAAACCACGAAAGAAATTCTTCTAGATACCATATTTCAAAAAATTATAAATGAAAACTGTTCAGGACACTTAGAATCAGAGGGCAAAGTGAAAAAAAGAAAAAATATATCATTCACCTCCAGAAAGAAACCCTAAAATAAAAACTATCAGGAACATTAGTCAAGATAGAAATATTTTAGGTCAAAGGAAAAAAAATACAAGCAGTCAAAAAGGATTTCAAATACAAAGTAGACACAATAAGGATCATACAAGATTTAGCAGCTGCAACATACAGAAAGGGAGAGCTTGGAATTCATGCTGCAAAAAGGAATATAGGCTTATAAATAAATTACTTGGGAAAAGTAAGTATAATCCTATGGGGGTAGGTGGTCTTTAGTGGAACAGAGGATTTCTAAGCATTCCTTATGAAAATGCCAGACCAACTAGACATTTTAAAATGAAATGTAGGCACCAAGGAAACAAAGAAAGTCATATATATTTAACCGAAAGAAAATGTGTGAGGATGAATTGTTTACATGGTAATAGAAGGAAAAAGAAACAAATGTCTTCTCAGAATCCTAATATCTTTCAACAGAGAAAGGCTGAAATTACAGAGGGTGTGAGGGTTGTTTTATTCTGTTTAATGGTGTTCAAGAAAATAAAAATGGGAAGGACAGGGAACTATGCTGAAGAAGGACAGAGGTCGGGGATCATTATCACATAATAGAGGTATGTAAAATGAAAATATATAGTCATTGAGGAAGGGGTGGGGAAATGAACATACCATATCACTGTTTCACAGTTTCTATCATTTCCATGAATAATCTATATCAATGACTAAGCTTTCCTCTTTAATGTGGAAGTCATACTTAGTTCTATTTAAGAGATAAAAGTGGGTTTAAGGCAAAGAAGAACCATAAAGGGTTTAAACAGTCTCTCTGAAAAATACTACATTTTACTTCAATCATTCTTGACATTATCAGGTTCATCTTGTGTTTTAAATAGAAAAATAATTTTTGATAGCAATAGCTAAACTTTATTTTACATATCTAAAGTACATGAATATATCATGAGAACTGAGTCAAATATCAAAAATCAATAAAGGCAGCATAAATATAGCTTTTTGGGAAGGTTTGTTCAATAATTATTGAATTGATATGTTGCTCCTTATTTCCCTGGAAATTTCTGACACGTCCTTTTTCCTCCTTGTCCAATATATTATTTTCTATGGGCTTAGATTTTTTTCCCCACGATACAGGTTGTGAATGCTTTGTATAAGGTACAAAAATATGTTGCTGGCCTATATTTTGGAGGAGTCAGTGTTACTTTCATCTTTTGGTAGTAGACATGGGATGATTTCTTAATAAAATAAGAAAGGTGGGATCAGGCTTGTGTCTGAGAGGCAGGTGGTAAAGCACCTTATAAGTAATTCACATGTCACTGAAGTACTTGAGTTAATAACTGGATCTGATCTAGTCCCACTGCTTTGCACCTTTTCAGGGAAGCCAGAATTCCAGGCACTTCCCTTAATGTAACTGTTCTGTCATTTACTAAGTGTGCTGAATTTAATCCAATTTGTATTTTCATTGTCATGGGTTTTCTCTCCTTTGAGGTCATTGCTTTAAAAAAAAAAAACAACTCCCCCCTCCCCCCAATTTTATTGACATTTTCTTCCTTACATCATCATAGATATCCCAGATATCACTCTCCCTCCACCTCCCAGTGAGCCATCCCATATAACAAATAGTATATTTAGGAGAGGAAAAAATGTGCACAACTGACTGATACATTGAAAACGTCTGAAAACATGTGCAATATGTAACAACTGTGGACCTTTCATTTCCATGAAAGGGTGGGTTGAGGGTGTCTTCTTGTATCTATTAATTTGATTCCTACTTGGTCTTTATAATTTTGTTAAATTTACTTTTGATTTTTTTTTGGTGTATAATTGTTATTTTCATTTACATTATTGTAATTACTGTGCATATTGTTTTCTTGGTCTGTTTAATCAGTTCATATAGCTCTTTCAATGCTTCTCTAAATTCATCATGCACATCATTTGTTTTGAAAGTTTTTATATTTTATTTTTTCTCAATTACATATAAAAACCAATTTTAACTTTTTATAACAATTTTGAGTTCCAAAATCTCTCTCACCTTCCCTTCCCTCCCACCCCTCCACTGAGAAAGCAAACAATTTGACAAAGGTACAGTCTGTACAGACTGTACAAAATATACAGTCATGGAAAACATTTTCATATTAGGGTTGTGAAAGAAAACACACAAAAAAAATCCCAAGAAAATTAAAGAAAGTAAAAAAAAAAAAAACAGTATGCTTTGATCTGCATTCAGATTCCATCAGTTCTTTCTCTGGAGGTGGATAGCATTTTTCACCATTGGTCCTTCAGATGGTCTTGCTGAGATTAGCTAAGTAATTCACAGTTAATTATTCTACAATATTGCTATTACTAGTCACAATGTTCTGGTTTTGCTCACTTCACTTTGAATCAGTTCCTGTAAGTCTTTCTAGGCTTTTCTGAAAGCATCTTGTTTATTATTTCTTGTAACACAATAATGTTCATTCACAATCATATACCACACCTTGTTTAGCCATTCCCCAATTGATGGGCATCCCCTCAATTTCCAATTCTTTTCATCCCCAAAAAGAGCTACTACAAATATTTTTGTACATATAGGTCCTTTTCCTTTTTAGAAATATTTTTTTTGGGATATAGAACTAGTAGTGATATTGCTAGGTCAAAGGATATGCATGGTTTTGTAGCCCTTTGGGCATAGTTCCAAATTCATGCATATCATTTCTTAAAGCATGGTAATATTCCATTACATTTATGTACAATATTTTTTTTTGCTCCTCACTAATTAATGGGCATTTACTTTGTTTCCAATAGCTTTTTTGAAAAGTGTTGCTATAAGTTTCTGAGAAAATGAGAACTTTCTTCTTATTGATGGCTTCCTTTGAGGGTAAGTCAGTAATGGAATCTCTGGTTCAAAGGGTGTGGATATACTACTAACTTAATCTGCATAATTCTAAATTGCTTTTCAAAATGGTTGTATCATTTTACACCACTATCAACAATGTATTAGTGTGTCTATCATTCCACAACCCCTCCAACACTGACTTTCCATTTTTGGTCATTTTTGCCAGTTTGAAAGGGTAAGAGGTGAAACCTTAGGGTGGTTTTGACTTGCATTTCTCTTATTATTAATGCTGTATAGCATTTTTATGGTTGGGAATTCTTCACAGTTCTTCCCTTGAGAACTGATTGATCATATCCTCTGACCACTTATTTATTGAGGAATCTATTCTGTGTGTGTATGTATGTATATAAATATATATGTATATAAATATGAGTATATTTTTCTCATAGGGTTTTTACCAATAAGGAGATTTTCCAAGATAATTATTGCTTTCCACTTTATCAAACTTTGGGTTATTGAGTTCTACTGTTTTTGATTTTCCCTTGTCTAGTCTGTTCCATTAATCTATTTCTCTCTTTTTAAAAAACCAATACTAGATAGTTTTGATGATTGCTGACTTATATTATACATGAGTAGACTGGGGCTAAGAGGTGAGATGACTTACCCAACATTGGACAGGGAGTAGTATTAGGATCCTGGGCTCCTTCCACTGTACTGTATTCCATTTATAAAAGCAATATGGGATAGTGGTAAGAACATGGGTTTTGGAGTCAGAGTACCCCAGTTTGAAGATTGCCTCTGTTAATTACCATCAGCAGGACCTTGGGCAAGTCACCTCACCTCTCTTACCTATTTTCCTGAAAAAAAAAGGACGTGCAACTTCTCTTGGTCTCACTTTCCTCACCTATAAGACAAGGTGGCAGGACTAGAGGACCATTCCAGTAATAAGCTTCCGATCTTTCCCTGGACTTGTCAACACATCGGCTCCTTTTGAAGGGAAGAAACAAATTATCTTCCCACTTCAAAGTTTTTGTTCCCTTTAGGACACAAAGATAGTCTCTTTTCTTGAAGAGAAAGAATCCCAGAATCTGAGTTTGAAATGCCCTAATAAGTTAAAGACCATGGTGGGGCAGAGTCAAGATGGTGGAGTAGAAACAGGACTTCCATATGGCTCCAGCTCCCACCTCCTCTAATTCATGTAAAAAATTACTCTAGACAGACTTTGGAGCTACAGAACCCACAAAATGACAGAGACAAGCTAACCTCCCACTGAAGACAGTCCAGCAGGCAGGCAGGAAGGGGCCAGCTCAATGCTCTGGGAGCTGAGCCCAGCCCAGCCCCGCGCTAGCCAGAGGTTTTGGCCTGAGGGCAGCCTGACCAGCCACTGGCTGGAGGGACTTCAGATCACTAACAGCTGTGGCGGTTTCCAGAATTATCAACACATAGATGCCAAAGACAAAGTGAGAGGTCAGCATAGACTTTGCGAGAACAGGGAATTTGGGAATGTGATCTGGGCTTTGCCCCCAGGGTGAGAAGCAGTTGAGGCACCACAGCCATGAAGTCTCTGCCATGTGGCTGCTTCAGAGCTCCTAGTCTGCAAATTGTAGGGGGACCAAGCAACCAGTCTGAGGGGTAATCGCTCTTGTTTTAACCTGCTTGGATCTGGATCGCTGTCTAGGGTGGAGGTCCTGGGGTACATGCCCAGTTTCCCAGAGAGCATGTGGAGGCTTCAGAGAGGGCACCCAACTAATAGCTCCAGCAGCTGAGAAAACCCCAGCGATTGGGATAAAGCTCCCCTTCCTGGCAGCAGAATTCTACTGTGGCAAAAGGCTCAAAAGTCAAGTAATTGAGTGGTAACATGAGCAAGCAAAGGAAGCAAAGCAAACAGAGGAACCTGACATTAGACTCTTATTTTGGGGACAAAAGGATCAAAGCATGGAAAAGGAGGAAGACAACAAAGTCAGAACTCCTGCACCAAAAGCCTCCAAGAAAAATATGAGCTGGTTACAGGCCATAGAGGAGCTTAAAAAGGATTTTGAAAACCAAATAAGAGAAGTGGAGGAAAAATTGGGAAGAGAAATGAGAATGATGCAAGAAAATTATGAAATGAGAGTCAACAACCTGACTGAAGAAAATAACACCTTAAAAAATAGACTAACCCAGATGGCAAATGAGGCTCAAAAAGGCAATGAGGAGAAGAATGCCTTAAAAGGCCTAATTTGTCAGATGGAAAAAGAATCTCAAAAGCTCACTGAAGAGAATCATTCCTTCAGAATTAAATTGGAGCAAATGGAAGCTAGTGACTTTATGACAAATCAAGATACTATTAAACACATCCAAACAAATGAAAAAATAGAAGGCAATGTGAAATATCTCATTGGGAAAACCACTGACCTAGAAAATAGATCCAGGAGAGATAATTTAAAAAGTATTAGACTACCTGAAAGCCATGATTAAAAAAAAGAACCTAGAAATCATCCTTCAAGAAATTCCCAAGGAAAATTACCCTGAGGTTTTAGAACCAGAGAGCAAAATAGAGGTTGAAAGAATCTGCTGATCACCTCTTGAAAAAGATCCCCAAAAGAAAACTCCTAGGAATATTAAAGCCAGGTTCTGGAGTTCCCAGATCAAGGAGAAAATATTACAAGCAGCCAGGAAGAAACAATTTGAATATTGTGGAAACACAATCAGGATAACACAGGATCTGGCAGCTTCTACGCTGAGGGATTGAAGGGCTTGGAATGTGATATTCCAGAGGTCGAAGGAGCTGGGATTAAAACCAAGAATCACCCACCCAGCAAAGCTGAGTATCATGTTTCAGGGGAAAATATGGCAATTCAGTGGAATAGAGGACTTTCAAGCATTCTTGATGAATAAAACAGAGTTGAATAGAAAATTTGACATTCAGATACAAAAACCAAGAGAAGCATGAGAAGGAAACACGGAAAAGAAATCATAAGGAAGTTATCAAAGTTGAACTATTTACATTCCTACATGGAAAAATGATAATTGTAACTTATGAAACTTTTCTCAGTATGAAAATAGTTGAAGGGAATAGAAATGTGTGTGTGTGTGTATAAGAGGTTATATGGGCATATGAATACATATGTGAGTGTGTGCATATATGTGTACAGGTATACATAGACAGAGGGCACAGGAGCAACTTAACAGGAAGGGGTGATACTTAAAAGGTGAAATTAAGAGGTGAGAGAGGCATATAATGAGAGGAGATGGGGAGAGACAGAATGGGGTAAATTATCTCATATAGAAGAGGCAAGGGAAAATTGTTACAATGGAGGGGAAGAACAAGAAGGCAAAAGGGCACGACTCAACCTTATTGTCTTTGAATTTGGCTTAGGGAGGGAATGACATATACACTGAATAGGGTATCTCACCCTACAGGACAGTAGGGGGAAGAGGATGAGAGGGGGGCATAATGAAGATAAGCTGGGGGGGGGAGGGAAGTTGGAAGCACCCACTTTTGAAAAGGGACAGGATCAAAGTAGAGAATAGAACAAGTGTAGGGTGTGATAGGACGGAGGGAAATGTAGTCAGTCTTTCACAATATATCCACTATGGAAATGTTTTGCCTAGCTACACATGTACAACTTATATTGAATAATAATAATAGTATATTATTAATATTATTTTACATGTAACTGGGAAATGAGATATACGGGCACTAGGGCATAGAGATCCACTGTGCCCTACTGGAAAGTTGGAGGGGGGACTGGGGAAGATATGGAAGAGAGCAGATTGGGAGAGGGAATATTGAGTGGGATCGCTGTTTTGGGGTGGTGGGTAGGGAAAAATGGGGAGAAAATTTGTAACTCAAAATCTTGTGGAAATGAATGATGTAAACTAAAAAAAAAATAAAAAGAGAGAAAATTAAAAAAAAATAAGTTGAAGATCATTTATCTAATATCATCCTTAAGGCTGAGAACGCCCTTTCTAATATCCCCAACAAGCAGGAACTAAGCCTTTGTGCGATAAAGTCCTTTGGTAGGTGGAAAAACTTTTTCCCGAAGAAGCACATTCTATTCTGAATAGCTCAGATTGTTAGGAAGTATTTCCTTACATCAAACTTACATTGACTCCTTTGAAACTTCCACCAATTGCTCCTAGTTTGGTCTTTTAGGGGGTCAACAGCTACCTTTAGTCCATTGTTCTTTTATAGAGCAGACAGGACTAACAAGTCCTAAGCTCCTTGTATGGTCAAGTTGGTTCAGGTTACCAGCCATGTCTAATTTTACAAGATCTCTTGCATGACTCAGATTTTCTGAGGAAGAGATGGAACTCCACTCTATGTCTCTTAAGCATTAAGATTATATAGCACAGAATTCCAATGAAAATAACAAGAGGTCTATCCAAATTAGCGCCATGTTCTTTGGGGTCTGCTTGACCAACAAAAGGTTCTTCGAGGATTTTGGACTAGGATTCTTCCAGGTCTTAAGGGTATAAGGACTCACAGACCACGTGCAAGCTTAATGTCCATGAAGTGGACAGCCAGCCTGGACTTATGTCTACTACCAAGTACAAGAGCCTTGAATGGAAATGGAGGCCATCAGGACTTGCTCCAACTAAGAGTGTGAGCTGAGGGCAGGGACTGTCTTACCTTTCTTCGGTGTCCCCAGCACTTAGCACAGTACCAGGTACAAAGCAGGAGCTTTAAAAATGTTTAATTTTATTTTTTCCTTAAATGCCTGTGAACTTCTGGCAACATCTGGCACTGCCATCAGGTGCATGTGAGACTCATCATATTGGTGGGCACTTTCACGGCTCCAATATGACCCACATAGGTATAGCTTCCTGAGAGCAGAGACAATCCCCAATACTTGACATGGTAACTGGCACGGCTTGTTGTAATGTAAATAGAAAAATTAAACAAAGCTACTGTATAATGACCACACTTTGTCCAAAAAGATGCAAGGGTATAAGACAACTCCAAAGGACTCATGATGGAAAAGGCTACCCACATCCAGAGAAAGGTTTACAGAGTCTGAATGCAGATGGAAGCAGCCTACTTGCTCTCTTTTGTGTTTTGTTTCTTCTTTCTCACTGTTTACCCCATTGGTTATAATCCTTCTTCATTAGTCACAACCTGACTAATATCTAACGTGGAGGTATTTGTAGAGCCTATATCGGATTGCATGCCACCATGGGCGGGAGGGGGACAAAATTTGGAACTCAAAAGCTTGTGGGACTGAATGTTGTAAACTAAAAGTAAATTGATTTTTTTACAGATGATACGAGAGAAAGAACCTTCCTTGTCTTGTTGAAGAGGTGGGGAGCTCAGACTGCAGAACATTGTAGATGTCGTCAGACTTGCCATCTTAGTGATTTTTGCTAAGCTGTGGTTTTTTTTTTTATTGTTGTTATTTCTCTGTTACAAAGGAAGGCTCACTAGGTAAGGGAGAAGTATAATCGGAGGTGAATGTGATGCTGTGGCAAAAGGCATCAATAAATTTAAAAAAAAATTAAATGCTTGTGGTTAAATCAGATGGTAGAACATACCACAAGGGTGGGGCTGTCAGCTGGGCATTTATGCTGATCTTCCTTAGAGAATGGGGTGTGGTTGTCAAACCCGACATTTTAGGTAAGATGGTGAAGAACTGAAGTTTATTGAGAGGTGGTTGATAAGGACAGTGAGGGAATTTAAAACTATCGATCAACAAGCATTTATTAAGTACCTACTATGAGCTAGGGCTAGGCATAAGAGATTAAAGTGAGACAGTCCCTGCCTTCATGGAGCTTACCTTCTTCATATTCTCCCATATCATATAAGGGTTTGCTGGAGGGAAATGGAATATTTAATATTAAGAAGAGACTTATGGAACTTGAAGAGCAGAAAACCTGGAGGGATATAAGTGTCCCTGAACATTGGAAAGATTGTGACATGGGAAATGGCTTAGATTTAATTCTTAACTCCTAGAGGGTAGAAATAGAGTCAATGAATGGAAGTCACAGGAAGGCAGATTTTCTTTCAATAGAAGGAAGAATTTCCTTCAATTTAGAGTGGTCTCAAACCACAATGTCTTCTTCCTGGGAAGCATTCAAGGAAATGTGGGTGTCACAGAAGGGATTCATGCTTCAGACAGAGAGTGGACTAGACCTCCAAGGTCCCTTACAACTCTCAATTTGTTTAGATTTATGACCGAGCTAGACTCTAGTACAATATCCCTCCATATGCTTCATCCATATATTTATGAACTCATGGCAGTTTAAGATCAAACCAGAACACAACATGAAAAAGAGTACCAGAATTTGGAGGATATTTGAAGGAAAACTCATAAGAGGCTTATCCACCCATGTCTTTCCCCAGCAGATACCACATTCCGTACCCCACCCCCACCCCAAGTGGTAAAGGATGAGGTTACCTAAAAACTCTAAGGGACTAACGGAGATAGTGGTCAGAAATCTCTTCCTATTGCTCCTAATTAATTTTCTCTAAGGGAGATTATAGGATGCTCATGGTTTGGTACACATTTGTTGTGAGGACCAGTGTATGATGATTTACAGCACACATCATAAAAACTTCCAATATGTAGCAGTGTTTTTTAGATTACATATACCACCCACATTTCAGCATTTTGTTAATAATCAAGAAGTAACTGTTACTTCAGTGACATCTCAGTTTCTTTCTCATAGAATATGTGCAACACAAAGGGGGGTTCTATAACAATTACTAATATATTTTCAACTAGAAAACTGGGGGGAAACCCCAATAACAAAATCTCACAAGCCCTATCTGTCTGGGAGGGCTATCTTTTTCCATGTGGTATACTTGGCAATAAAGACAAGGGTAGCCTCAGAGTCACACATTCAGCCAAAGGCTTATAGTTAGTCTACACTGCATCCAGTTCTCCTTAGCAGGTGCTAGCCGAGCCACCTGAACCAGTAACAACAAATCCCCTGACTCTTCCTTTTCCATACACAAAGAGGTTTCTTCCACCTTGGGATCTACATTCCCAGGAAGGCAAAGAGAAGGCACGTATTTTTAAGAGAGACATACAGACAGGGTTATTTTATGAAGGGACGAGGGCAAAACTCCCAAGGGCACAAGGTTCTGCCCAAATTGCCTAGCATGAAGAACTTCTAACTTGTAGTATTACAATGATTTTCTTCAGCAGGTTGAGAAAGGTGAGAGACCAGACCACTAGCATCAGATGAATGCCCAGGGCTGGAGGACAGAGATCCAGACGAATTCCTTCCAGTGGGGACAATAATTAATGGGGCAGAGTTCTGGCTGAGTCATTGGAGACTGCTTTCAGGTCACCGTGCCTTAGCGCTCTTGACTCCTGGAGGCCATTCAAGCTGTTGACTGGAGCTGACGGATGAGCATGGCCCTGATTGAACTGCTTGCTGGACTAATTAGATACAGTCATTGGATTCTCGCATCTTCTGCCTTAGTATAGCAAGAACTTTGGAGTGGTGGACCACTCATTCAAACTATGTTCCCTAATTCTATGACCCAGGTTGTTCTTGCCCTTCTATTTGGTCTGAGTATCCCGTTACACAGGGTGCCAGTTTAGATTGCTTTAGATAACAGGCCACAATTTACTGCAGATTCTCGTTCAGTTGGCAGAGTTGTAATTGGCAGTACTCTACCGCTGGCAATACAACGGGCCAGCAAAGTGAACCAGCATGCATAATAATTTCTATGATGTCATACCTAGACTATACAGCAAGACTGGGCTTTCCATTTGCCTATGGTTGATTTCAGCTAGAAAAATGCCATCCATAAATTACACCCTTGGAAGCTCTCTTTTCCAGGGTTTCATGCTTCACCTCTATGTAACCTAACCCCCAAATCAGAGCAACAAGTTGAACTGATTTTAACCCAAATCTAAATTCAATTAAAAGTATTTTTTAAGTATCTTCTATATGCCAGGCAGTGGGGCTACAATGACAAAATTGAAACAGTTCTTAACTTCAGGGAACTTATATTTTACTAGATGAAAACAACATATACACAGAAAAGTAAATATATACAAAGTAATGTTTGGGGGAAAGCACTTGGAACTGGGGGAGGGAGGGAGTGGAGATCAGAAAAGGTTTCCCGTAAGAGGTAGGGTTTTGAGGGAAACTAGAGATTCTGAGAAGTGGAGAAGCAGAAGGAGTTCAGGGTGGACAAACTATACAAAGGAACATTGGAAACAGCATGCAAGCTGTTTAACTGAAATGAAGAAAAGATCCTGGAAAGGAAGGCTAAAAGCCTGATTGTGAAGAGCTTCAAAAGCCAAACAGAAGGACTTGGACATTGCTTTAAAGACAAGGAGCCACTAGAATTTCTTAAGCATTTCAATAAGAATTTCTTGACCCAGGAAGTTCAACATGGCAGCTATTTAGGAATGCTACTGAGATATGAGGGTCTTACTGTGAGTAGAGAGAAGGGGACAGGATGCAAACTATTGCAACCAGTTGCCAAGTCCTGTTGTTTGTACCTTCATAACATTTCTCATATGTCCCATTCTCTCCTCTGACACTGCCACCATCTTGTGCAACACTTCATCACCTCAGACCTGGACAACTGCTAGGGGCTCTGCCTGCCTCAAGCCTCTCTCCACTCCTGTCCATCCCCCATCAGCTCTTACATCGATCTTCCTAAAGCATTAGTCTGATCATGTCACACACACACACACACACACACTCAACCACCTCCAGAATCAAATATGAAAGTCTCTGTCTGGCTTTCAAAGCCCTCCATAACCAGTCTTCTTACACCCTCCACTTCCCACAATCTGTGTGACCCAGGGCTTCCTTGCCATCCCTCAGACTCCACCTCTGGACTGTGGATATTTTTGCTTGCTGCATTCTACACTAGGAACTCTCCCTCCTCATCTACACCTCCCAACAGCCTTGGCTTCCTCCAAATCTGCTAAAATCACTCCTTCTATAAGAAGCCTTCCCAGGTCCCCCTGCTGATGATCTCCAATCTATCCTGTATCCATCTGGCCTGTACAGATGTTTGCACGTTGTCTCCGTCATTAGACTATAAGCTCCTTGGTAGCAGGCATTGTTTTCTTGCCTTCTTCATAGCCTCAAACCTGTGCTTGGCAGCACAATGCCTGGCATATAAGTACTTAAACACTTGTTGACTGACTGGAGAGACATATTGTGGATGAAAAACTGACAAGATTTGGCAATGCGCTGGATGTCAGGGGTGTGGGAGAGTCAAAAATTATTCTGAGGTTGCAAACTCTGAAGGATGGGATAGCATCAACAGTAATGTCTAAATTGAAAAGAGAAGGACTTGGGACGGGGGGAAGAGGGGAATGATGAGCTGTTCTGGACACAAAAGAATTTGAGACTCTTATGAGTAAGACAGTTGGATGTGTGTAACAGGCAGTGATGAAAAGTTCCATGTTCAGGAGAGACTGGAGCTAGATATACTGAGCTGAGGGTCATCTACACAGGGGTTTGATTGAGCCAAGGGAAGCTGATAAGATCATCTAAAGAGAGACTGCAGAAAAACAGCCCAGGCTGTTGGTTCCCTGCCTATGCTTTTCCCACTATATCAAGTTTCCTAATTTAAACACTATGACACAATGGGTTTATACAACAAACATAATAATCATTTATTAAGCAACTACTCAGTGCAAAGCATTTGGCTACATATTGGGAGAAAGTACAAAGTTGGGATGTCATGGACCCTGCCCCTGAGGAGCTCACAGGTGACTGAGAGAACAAAATAGCCATAATATACAGTATCACCTAAGTGCAGCTGAGTTACAAAACAAAGTGTTACATGAAACACAAGGAGGAAGGTTGTTTTTGAATGGGTTTAATAGGGAAGATTTCCAGAAGGTAAGATTTGACATGAGCTTTAAAGACTGGGTAGGAGTTTAACACATGAAGGGAAGGGCAAGAATTCCAGGCATAGGGAAAAGTCTGAACAATGATAAGGAAATGACAGAGTATAGGATGTTTAAGGGCATAGAACTATTCAATTTGTCTAGAGATGTGAATACATGGCAGGTGATACCATAAGGTAAAGCCAAACAGGAAAAATCACCCCATCCAGTTTAGGTTTGATATATTTATTGAGAATACATTCTGATTTTTCATTAGGAGTGTACAAGACCTAGAAACTTTCCTAAGTGTGACAAGGAAATCTGTTCATACCTTTCGAGGCTTATAGAAAAAGTAGTTTCTAGAACTTCAGAGTGGAGACCTTCCAGCTAAACTCCTGTAAAGGAACTTCTGGGAGCTGGAGGAGGAAGAGGAAGAAGAGAAGGAGGGCAGAAGAGTACCTTTAGCCTAAGCCTCTTTGCCCTACCTGTCCCCACCTCCCCCACCAATACCCACCCTGGCCAGAGAAGGACCATTCTTCCTCAAAGGGTCTGGTGAATTTTGGACCTCCCCTCTTCTCACTGGTGGCCCAGGATAGTAGCAGCTAGCACCAATGTTTGCAAGTAGAGTGAAGATCTGATGGATCTCCATCAGGAATGGCAATTTTTAAAGCATCACAAGGATTTGAACAGAAAACCTTCATCCCTCCTAAGAGCCCCAGCAAGGGTGGTAACATGGAATCACAGGTGATCACTAAGCCTAGACCCACTTTTCCCTACTCTGTATGGACTGATGGGAGTATGTATTACAGACTTATGTACTTACCTTACCAACTTAGTAAACACTCCTTTCTAAAAGCTAGTTAGGTCTGGCTAATTGATAAACTGATAATCATGGAGGTGGGCCTTATGAGCTACAGCACCATACAAACCACCTCAACCAGCTTCCCCTAGAACCTCGAGGGGAGAAAATAGCCACCCTGAGGGGATTGAACCAGGTGAGGAGGGGTTGGGAAAGGTGCCCCAAAACCAAAGTGCCACAGTTGGATGTCATCTGGTGGTGGAGGAGATAAAATGCTGTGAATGAATCTGAAATGTATTCAGTAAATGACAGGGAGCAACTGGCGACTTCTGAGCAGAACACTGGAAAGATCCATGCATAGGAAAGCTTATTCAGGTGTTGGCATGGACTGAAGGGAGGAGACAGTGGCAGCAGTTAGACCTGAAAGGAATCTATTGTAAGAGACAGATGGTAACATGGAACAGTGGGTGGTGTCCGTGGGAACAGAGAGAAGGGTGCAAATTCAAGAGATGTTAAGGAAAAGGACAAATGTTATCCTGACTTTCCCAAAAGGGAAGAGAATGAAATCTGCCGCTTAGAGACCAATGAGTCTGGAAATGCTGAGTATAAAAAGCCACCATGGCTTCATCAAGATTAGGTTATGCCAAATTAATCTGATTCTACTTTTTGATGGGGTTGCTAAATTGGTAGATCAGAAAAATGCTGCGGTCATAGTTTACCTGGATATTTAGCGAAGTGTTGAATGAACCTGTAGGCTGAGTCAGCATTAGCTCTAAATGTCTGTGCACTTAGGTTAGCATCACTAGCGCTCCCATAAAGTGCTCATCGGGCTGGGCGCCACTCTCATGGCTCTTCATTTCAGCTACAACTGAGTGATCATCAGATCCACGAAAGGCGAGCCTGACAGGTGCTTGATGGTAATGCTGGAGATGCCGACACGGGTTCACAAATAATAGCAGCACTATTGACCCAACCTGTGGCTGTGTCCCTACTGCAGAATATGACTATATTTTATAGTCTGTCCCAACATTCCTGATGACTCCTATTTATATGCTTTCAGGTTTACAAAACTTTCCTCCCCACAACCTTCAGCGTAGCCCACTGGAAAGAACACTCAATTCAGTCGGAGGGCTTAGGTGCAGCATCTGGTTCTGCTGCTGAGACCACCTGGGCCTGTTTTCTCATTTGTCTACACTCAGAGGCGTCCTTAATGATTCCATGACAGTGCTGTTAGGGGAAGGATCTATATGCAGTTGTCCCTATGGTTTTTCACATTTTATAAATGACTTGGATAAAGGTCTAATTGTATTCTTATCAAATATGCAGACACCAACTCAGAAGGCATTTTTTTACATACTAGTAAATTTGATAGATGTTAAGGCACATCCTGACATCCAAAAAGTCAACCTCACACGTACCAATGAGACATAGAATTTATCTGAACAGTTTATCTGAAAATGATTTGGTGTTTTAAGTAGACGTCAAACTCAATAATGAGCCAAGAGTGATATGGCAGCAAAAAAAAGTCTTGTGATGCTAGGCTGAATTAAGAGGGGTGTGTCAGTATGTCCACTGTACTCTGCCCTGGTCAGACAGTTGGAACACTGAGTTCAGTTCTGGGCACTGGACAGATGCTGATAAACTGGAGGACACCCACAAGAAGGAACACAGGATGGAACTCGGGATAATCGGTGACAATTACAAAGCACCAAACCCAGTTACCATTAAGAGTCTTCCTAACACCCAGAGGCAGCAGTGACCTAGATGGCCTGCCCCTGCAGGTAGAAGTTGTCCTCACATCATCAATCTTCAAGCAGATGCCAGAATTCCACCTGGATACGTGAAATCAGGGTTCTTGTTCAGGTCTGGCTTAGACTGGTCTCTGCCAACTCTCTGTGATTTTAGTAAGATAGAATTAATGTGACACGTGAAGCCCTGAGAATGTTTGGAGAAGGGTGGGAAAAAGTCAATAGTGAGGGAAAGACTGAGGATACATGGGACAGAGAAAGGATGATGGCTGCAGTGAGTATCTGAAGGAGGCAGGAGGGAACGGGATCTAGGGCATGGGCAGAAGAGCTGGCCTTTGTGAACAGAAAGAATAGCTCTCCTTGAGCCAGAGGGAAGAAGAGGTTTGCTGAGTTCATGTTACAAGGTCTCAATCATCTCCCTGAAATGTAAAGTTAGGTTAAGTGAGGTTATTTGGGATACAACTGACGATGAACAAAGAGAAGAAAAGATTTGGAATTGACACTGGAGAGGAATGAAAGAAACGGCCAGGATGGAGTAGCACTTTTCCAGCCACGGTGGCCTGCTATGAGCTTGAAGTAGGTAAAACCGTTTTAGGACTTCTTTCACTGAAGACTTGATGGGGCTGTCATATAGAAAGGAGGTTAGACTCAGCACCTTGAGTGGGAACTTAATAAACATTGACTGAATTAAGGGAAATGAGGCTTACTAGACACGGTCCTTTGCTATTTGCTGAATCACAAAACTACAGATGTGGAGCTAAAAGGATCTGAGGTCATCTAATTCAACCTTCTCACTTCAGAGATGATAAGACTGGTGCCAACTGGGATTTGAGCAGAAGTCCTTGACCTCCAAATCCAACACTCTCTTCTGTACCAAACTGCCAGTCAAAGTATGTCAACTGGGGGGACAATGGAGGTAGAGGAAGGAAGGGAGGCAGGGCACAGGCACTTACAGCCAGGTATGTGCAAGAATGAGCAAGTTTTGTACAGAGGACAGTAAGCTAACAACTCCCATGCAAACTTACTTAGTATCCTCCTGAATGAACAAAAAAGCTTTTATTAAGCTCTATGGATCAGGTTCCATGGGGATACAAACACAAAAAGTGAGCCAGTCCTAGTCATCTAACATTTGAATGGGTGGAGAGGATACATTCAGGGGAGTGGTCCAGGGGAGTCACTGAAATAGTCGACACATAAGTCAGTTGTCAATTGACCTTCTTTTTCCAGAAACTGTCCTACTGATCTGAGGATCCTGGCCTGACTCAGAAGTGGGGCAGGGCCTGGTTTCCTTGGCAGAGGCAGGGAAGGGCCGGGAATAAAATCTTTACACTTCTACTTTAAAACTTGTTTCCTATAACATCTGAGCCACCTGGGAGTGGTTTGGTTGTTTTATTGATCTTAAAAAGGGAAGAAAGAAAATAAGTACAGTATGGTAGAAAAAAAGGTTAGCTAGGCGACACCATGGATAAAGTGCCCAGCCTGGAGTCAGGAAGACTGCTTTCCCAGAGTTCAAATCTGATCTCAGACACTAGCTGTTTGACCTTAAACAAGTCACTTCACCCCTTAAGCCTGTTTCCTTATCTGTAAAATGAGCTGAAGAAGGAAATGGCAAACCTCTCCAGTGTCTCTGAACCGAGAAAACCCCCAATGCAGTCATGAAGAGTCGAACACAACTGAAATGACTGAGCAACAAAAGGCAAAGAAAGTCTCACATCACTGGAGAGCACAAGACCACACAAAGGAGGAGGAAAGGGGTGGGGTGAGCAGGTAACACCTGAACCTCTCATGTGAACTGGATAAAGAAGGTAAAAACATACACTTGCACAGTAAGGTGCAGAAATACATTTCACTCTACAGGAAGGAAAGAGAAAGTAATGAGAAGGATAGATTCCAGAAAAGATTAGTTATAAGGAAAATAAATTCTAACAACAGAGGACAAAGTCCAGAGGAATTCAAAAGGAAAGAAGAGGCAAGAGCTTGTGTGTGACTGGGCCGTGTGCAAAGAGGGCTGGGAGAGCAGATTATATCACACCTAGAGCACAGGTGCTGAGCACACTAACTGGTCACCAGCCTCTTCTTTGTAAAGATGGAGTGGGAAAGAACAAAAACTATAAGAGAACAGGATGGAGAGAAACACACAATTAATCATAACAGATTGTAAATGGGATAAACTCACCCATAAAATGGTGCCAACTGAATCTCAAGGTTGTAAGTATAAGTAACCCTTAGTAGCAGGTAAGACAGGGAACGGTTCAGAAGGTCATTGCACTAGCTGCTTCTCTGCTCAGTACCATCCCACCTGGCCAGTATCTTTGGACTTAGCAGGGCAGCAAGGGCAACCTCCAGGCCAGGGGATCTCAAAGAGTATTCCCAATATCTAGGGGATTCAAGATGTGGGTCCCTAGCCCTTTCAACAACTCTGAGGTCAGCTTCTATGGTCAAGGGAGTTGCGGCTATAGCCCTACTGATGATCTTTATTATATACCTTTGGCTACAGAAAGAACAAGGAGGGGACCACCAATGCTGAGCTACGAGCACCTTAATCCTGTCTTTCTGGACAATTAGGTTTCTCCCTTCAAATGCCCAAAGGAAACGGTTGAGTTATAGCTGACTTTGGATTAGAGAATCATAGCAAGCTAGGCTGGTAGGAACCAAAGACGCCATCGACCTCAACCTGCTTGTTCTACAGATAAGGCCCGGGGAAGGCAAGTGACTTCTCCAACATCACCCACAGCCTCGGAAGGAGGATTTGTTCCCAGGTCCTTGGACTCCACAGCCGCTGCTGCTTTCACTGCACCATCCATGCTGCCTCCCAAAATAACAAGGCTCCGGAGTCCTGTTCTAAGTTACCTGAGGGCACATGATCCAAGTTTTGCTCATCTCTCACCCAGCAAGCTGCACAGCACTCCACGTGTTATAGGCACTTTATTTGACGGACACATTCACATTTTGATGAGTAGCATGCAGCGGCACTCAGGATCTCCAAGCAGGAAGTCATTTCTAGACCACTTAACTGCTATAAATGCTGTCTGACTGTTGAGCAGCTGAAGAGATAATTAGTACCCTGTGG
>NW_027185697.1:560568-573719 GCF_028583685.1 Petaurus breviceps papuanus | reverse complement strand
GGGTGAGAAGAAGCCGGCCTGGGGACTGGAACACGCCGGGCAGGAAGGACCCCAGGGCGGACCGGGGGGCGCCCGGGGGGGGGGGGGGGAGGAGCGGGAGCCGGAGCCGGAGCCGCCACCGCCACTGCCGCCGAGCGCCGCCGGGCCCGCCGCCCAGCGCACAGGGACCGTGTCACGGTGACGGGCGCCGGCTGAGCGAGCGAGCGGCGCGGAGCTGCGGCGTCGGCCCCGCCTCCTGGAGGAGCCGCGCAGCCGAGCGCGGCCCGGCCCGGCCCGGCCCCGATCCCTCCTCCTCCTCTCCTCCTCCTCCTCCCTCTCTCCTTCCTCCTCCTCCTCCACCTCCTCCTCCTCCTCCTCGCCGCCGCGGCGGAGCCAGCGCTGCCCCCGCCGCCGTCTCCGCCGAGCCCACCCCGCCCCCGCGGCCGGCCCGGAGCCCGAGCCACCGGAGCCGGAGGCAGGGCTCCCGCCTGCCCGCCTGCCCGCCGCCGCCGGCCGCTCCGTGGCCGGGCCGCTCGGTCGGTGCGGGCAGCGCCGGGGCCCCCGCGGGGACTCTGCGTGCAGCCGGAGCTCGGGAGGGGCCGCGCCGCCACCGTCTGAACTAGGATGTCCCGACATGAAGGTGAGAGGCCAGGCCGCGCCCGCCTGCCCGCCGGCCGGCCAGCCGGCGCACGGAAGGGGGGAGGCCGAGCGGGCCCGGCCCGGCCCCAGGCTTTGCACTGTCATGGGGTGGCGGGCGGGAGGCCGCGGCGGGGCCCGTTAGCGGCGGGGACCGGGCCCGGCGGCCGATACCGGACGGAGGCGGCGGCCTGGGCCTGGCGGGCGCGGCCTAGCGCCGTACGGGGCCCGCGGGACCCAGCGGGACGGGACGGACCGGAGCCCGGACCGCCGCCGCCCCCGGGGTCCAGGCCCCGGCACCGCGCTGGTCGCTGGGGAGACGCCGCCAGGTTCGCCACGGCTCCAGAAGGGCCCGGGAAACCCCGGCGCGGCCCTCCTGGCTTAGGCCGCGCCGCGTCCCGGGGCTCGGGTAACTAGCTCCCCCGGGGGACTCAGGGCCCGGCGCGGCCCTGGGCCGCTCGAGCTGCCGGGGGGGGGTAAGCCGGCCGGTTCCCGGGCATGGCCCAGCCGAATTCGGGGCCATATGGCCCGGACGGGCGAGCGGGGCGGCCGGGCTGTCTTTGTTCGTCCACTCCGTGGCGTCCTGGGGGCAGGGGGACCGGGGCCCGCGCTGGGCTCAGCCTCTGGCCCGAACCCCCGGGCCCAGGCTGGCAGGCCCGCCGGGGCCCCCCGGATTTAGGAGGGAGCAGACCCGAGGCTTCTGACAGGGTGGGGGGCTGGCTCTTTCTCTTTTAAACTCAGATCGATTATTGCTGGGTCAGTTTGAATTTTATTCCTAGTAAGTTTCAAAAAATAATAAGGGCTCCGAGCCAGTTAGGGGAGCCAGGGAGCCCTTTGGCCCTGAGGGTCATGCTGCCCGAAAGTTTAAATTTAAAAAAGAGGGAGAGAAGATGAGGATGAACCCACTCCCTTTTTTAACCTTTGTCAATACTTGTGAAGTACCTGCTGTGCGTTGTGCTGGGTGCTGAGGAGCAGAGGGAAAGGGCCTGGCCCCGCCAGGTTCTGGTTGAGATTTCTGGTGTAGGGAACTCCCTTGACTTAAGCAGGTTGAACCTTCTCTGCAACTTGTTTTAGAGAGGCGTCTGGAGCCCCGAGAGGTTAAGGGATTTCCCAGAGTGACACAGCCAGAGGCAGAACTCCAACTGAGTCCTGCTGGTTTGGAGGCCAGCACTCTGTCCACTGTACACACTGCCTCTCAGGGGGCTGGTAACAATAGTAATATCGCTAAAATGTTTAGGAGGTTCGTGCCATTGCAACATAGTAACATTTAAAAGTTACACTTATTTCATCTACTTCATGAAATTTTGCCTCCCGGGCCTTAGTCGTTTAAAGATGGGCCATAATAAAGTATAGGATTTGTAATCAGATTTTAGCTGTCATGTTAAGCATATTTTCGGTATATCCTAGCTATATCAGAGAGACAGTGACAATATGACATCCTCCTCACACAGCAGGCCTGTAAGTTAAAATCAAATAATCATAGCCTTTGAAGGGACCTTGAGAGGTCAAATAGTCCATTCCCCTTGCTTCAGGCAGAACTATTTTTAAAGATATTTCAAGAGAAGATGGATTTCAAATCTCTCAGCAACCTTTTCTTATTGCTAAAAAGAGTTTAAACTGTTAGATGTTTTTTCTTATGCCTAAACTAAGTACTTTGAGATCTGCAACTTAAACTCATTTTCCAGCATTTGGTGTTTTCCTGAACAACTAGTTATGGAAGTCTGTAGTAACTTTTGATTTACTTTAATAACCTGACACCTTAAAGTACTGTAACAAATCATTCTGGAAGCTTATATTTCAAAATTAGTTAATTCAACATACTCTTAAGAAAGATAACATCCCTATTAATTTTGTCCATTCATACATTATAATAGAAAAATACCTTTCTGCTTCTTGGGATCCTATTCATGTTCCAAAGTTGGAGTGTTAAGTGTATTGCTACAAAATATTTTTAAACTTGACACTCATTAAAAATCATCATTCAATTTATAGATTTATGTTTTGTGAAATATTCAGCCTGAGCCAGTATTCTCATAAGACTTCTGAAAGTCCATGAGTAACTTTTAATATGATGCTCTCACTCTAATGCATATGCTTAAAGTAGCCTCCTCTCACAATTCTTTAGACCAAATTTATTTTCTTTCATTGTTTCTCACTGCTGTTTTTCAACCTACTAATCATCTCTGTTGCTGTTATCTGAATCCTTTCTGACTCTCCTGTTCCTGTAAAGTTGTGAAGCTCCAAGCTGGATATAAAGATTTGAACATTGCTGATTGTAAGGAGTTTATTGAGCTTTATTTCCACTTATGTCTGCTTCCTTTTCGGCTTGTGTGACAGTATGCATTTACTGACATCATACTGACCATTTGTCCTAATGCCCATTCTGTCAACATTTTGCTGAATGTGAGACTTCACAGTGAAACCATTTACCTTTGGTAAACAAGGGAGCTTAGAGTACTAAGACCAACCTTTTTACCTGTCAAGCCTCTCTACATACCATACCCCTTAGAGCAGTGTGTTCTCTTTGGGGAAACAACAAAGGAGAGAGAATTTGCTGGAGCAGGAATGACCTTTGAACAGCTAGTGAGAATGGGACTCCATGGGCATGTGAAGGTGAGCTTGGTGGAGCAGGTGAAACTCCTGTTTAGGCAGTCATTGCTCAGTCTTCTGCTATGGTGTCATTGACCAGGAAGCATAGAAAGTGGAAGCCGTGTGATGCTGCTAAAGAGTGAATCATTTCCTTTGAATGAGGAGAGACTGAGTCTTGAGGCTGATTCTCTAGAGCAGTCGTTGCTAATTCAGTTCACAGATGCTACATACCAGTTGGGACAGGAGGCAAACAGACAACTCTGTCCCTACCAGTATTTCCCAGCCCATTTCTTTTCCTTCAAGGAGACTCCTGAAGAGCAGTTTATCTTTCCATCCTCCCTAGTCTGTAAAATGAGAGGGCTGGACTAGATGATCGGCCTCTGAGCCCCTTCCAGCCCCAACCTGAGCAGAGCTGTCATTACAGAGACATGTGACTTCCACGATCTGCAGAGCTTGGGAGAAGAGAGGTGAAACATTTTCTAGGGGTGCTCTTGTCCCTTTTCACAACTTAGGCTCCAACAATGGCAGGAAACATCTCCTTTGAAGCTGACCTGAGAATTTGCCTGTGATCTGTATATGTAGTATCATCGATCCTAGGACTGTTGATTTGGACTTGGAAGGAGCTGTCCAGGTCATCTTGGCCTAGTCCCTGATGAGGAAACTGAGGCCCAGAAAGGTGAAGTAACTTGCAAAGTCACCTCTGTCCCAAGTAAGAGGAACCTAGGCCCCCCTCCCACTGCACTACCCTGCCTTCCAAGCAAGTCACTTTCTCTATTCTGTTCAATGCATTTGAAATAGATGAGAGGAAAGACATTTTTCATATTTCACATGAATCTCATTTCATTGTAGTTTGGTAAATGAAAGAATTTTTTAATAATCATTTAAATATTTTTTACTAGGCAAAATGAAATTATCTTGTATCATACTTGGATTAGTCAGCACCATCTTTATCATAAGTAGACATTTAGTGGTAATTACCATTTAGTGATAATAGACTATTCAGAAGTATCTGGTCTGAAGCACTTTTAGGATATAAAAATAAACAGGTCATTCATTATGCCATTGATACCCAATGTTTTTGAACTTGTGATGATGTTCTCTTTGGTTATTTTTCTCATTTCATAGATTAGGCCTGGCATAGAATTTTGAGGCAATCCAATCTACTATGTTCATTAGGCATAGAGAGGTTAAGTGACTTGCCCAGAGTCACAAAGCCTTTAAGTGTATGAGGCAGGATTTAAACTCAGCCCTTCTTGATTCCAAATCCAACACTATCTACTACATTCTCTTCCCTCTCCTTTCTCTGGAGGAGACAATATGTGCTGTCTCCTCCCTCCATCTCCTTTTTGCTTTCACTCATGTGTACACCCCACCCATATACATATACTCACACAAATTAGGGATAGAGACTAGACCTGTAATTTCATTGTTACAGGAACTCTCAGGTGAGAAAACACCTCTACCAGGTTGACTCTTTATAGTTTTAAGAAAGTTTAAGTGATTTGGCCCAGTGTCACAGAGCCTCTGTGTGTGTGTGTGTGTGTGTGTATGTGTGTGTGTGTGTGTGTGCGCGCGCGTGCTTATGCTTTCCTGTAGCCACAGCCCACCCTCAACCCAGAACTTCTTGGCCTCAAGGCAGTCCACTATGTCACACCACTTCAAATTTATTTTAAATTAAAATAAATTTTGTTTTGAAAACTTAGGTATTAAGCTTAGAAACCAGTTTCTTCTGATGATTCCTGTCTTCCTTCTTTTAGCATTGTCAATTGGCACTCCCACAAAAGTTTTTCTAGCTATACTTAACATTTTAAAAATATTAACTTCATATTAAAGCATTGTTTCCCTCCTCAATTGAGACCCCAAGTTTAAAAAACAAAAACAAAAACTCAGTTAAAGTATGACTCAAATTTAAGTAGACAGTTGGATTGTCTTAAATATGATTGCAGGGGGGAAACATCATAGGTTCTGATTTCATGCTGCTTCAGGTTTCATCTGAGGACTAGAAGCCTCCTGTTGAATCGATGGCCTTGTGTATGCCACCCTGAGTGTGTCTGGCAGAGCTTTGACTCCTGACTTCCCAAGTCTTACTTAGCAACTGAGCTCAAGGAGAGGAAGCTCCAGCTTTCAAACAAGTCAGGGCTCAACTTTGAGGGCAAAGACAATTGTTCCGTCTTTAGGGAGAAAGTCAGGACATGCTAAGAACTTTATTTGGGTAGAGCCACCAGTTTCTCAATATGGAAGCTCAGCTTTTGCTTTGGAAGGGTCATCAAGAAGCTTCACAACAGCAGTCACCATTTTTTAAGCCAGGCAAATGATTCCTTAGTCTCGTAGTTACAGCATTACTAAATTGGTAGTACAGATTTGCCAGATTTGAGGGGCTAAATCCCCACAACTATTTTGAATGGATATTTAAGTAGTCTGGACATTGAATCTGTTCTGATTCATGTAGCAAATTCATGTCCTGTTTATACTGGAAATATCAGTGTTACAGAAAAGCCAGTCACATGAACTTAAAGACACCAGTTCTCATACTGTTTACAAAAGGCAGATTTTGGAGTGCTAGACCCTAAATAAAATTTCTCTGCTCGTTAAGAAGTGAATTGTATATTTTAGTGTTTTGCTAGAGGATGTGACTTTATTTCTTAAATATGTAGCCATATATTCCCTTTAGTCTTCAGACTTACTTATAATACGAAATAAGAAAGCAGAGGTAGTCTTTTTGAAGGCTTGCAATCATGAATACTTGTCACAATTGTTTTTATAATTTCAGGGACACTTAGAGATAGTGTAGTGATTATCAGGGGTAGAAGTTGGCCATAACCTGGAATTCCTCTGTAGAATGAGGGATTGCCAAAAGCAGTTTCCCAAGGAAATGTTTGCAGATGGGAAAGGGAGTGAATATGCTCTGGGTATTCTGAGGGAGGTGTTCAGATTCTAATGTTGGAGATAAGGTGGGAGAAATGGAGATGTTAGGGAGGTGAATTCATTGTAGACACAGGTCATTAGAAATTGGAGATGCATAGGTTTGATGGAGTGTTGTGGGGATGAGTTTCTTATGACTAGCTGTCCTGGAGAGTGTTCTTGAGTGGAAATGTGGCTCAAGCTATTTGGGGGGGGGGGGGGGGGGAGATTATCTGAGATAAAAGCATTTCTAACACCCCTTAAGATAGGAGTCCTTGATCTTTTTTGTGTCCCAGATCCCTTTGGCAGACTAGTGAAGTCTGTGGACCTCTTTGGAGAATATTTTTAAATGCACAGAATTACAAAGGAAACCAATTATATTGTAACAGTGCTAGCAAAATATTAAAATGAACAAACCTTCAGGGAGCCCAAGTAGAGAAAGCCTACATAGAAGTTGTTGAGGTTTTCCTGAGTGGATGCTTGGTATTGAAGAAACTGGCCCTCTCCACTTTGCTTCATTGTATCTCTTCTGCATTGTGGCCAAAGGTGAGTTATTTTCCATATCTATAAAATGAAGGTGGTTGAATGAGATAGCTGAAGTCCCTCCTAGCTAAAATGCAGCAAGTCTGAAACAATGTTTCAATGTCTTTGAATGCCCAGGGTCTAGCAAGTTTCACTTATATGTTAGGTTCTCACCTCTTTGTTTGAGGGGTACTATTAAGGGAGTGGTCCTGAATTGTACTTTTATTAATTTAGGAATAGGAGTATTTACATCAGGAGTTCCCAAAGTTACCCTCTTGACTGGCCAGTGACCATCTTGCAAATATGTCCGAAGCAGTACTAAAATCCAGGTTTTCCTCACTTCAAGGCCACCCTGTCTACTACTCTGCCGTAGTCAGTTACTGACAATTTTGATTTCATTTTAGCACTCAAAACAATCAAATACATACTATTTGCAAAAACACTACCATGGGAAATATAAAGAGGTGGTATATTGGAATCAGAATTTGAGTTCAGATCTGAACTCATCACTTTCCCTCTATGGGCCTCAGTTTCCACATCTGTATTGTACTAGAGGTTTCAGTCTATGAACCTCTCTGATCTTAGATCTTCTGGGTTTCTGCCCCAGTGGCACTTAAGATTGCATTTGGAGGATGTGCCATGTGTGCACATAAAATAAGGACAGTGATATTTGCCTTAGGTATTATGTCAGTGAGCGATATATAAGGAAGCCAAAGTTGTGGGTAGGCTTTTGAGATCAGCTGATTTCACTGTTGCACAGCTGCAAACTGGAACCCTAACTCCAGCCAGCCTATCATATGCATGCCATTTGTCTTAATGTAAATTAGGAGAGAAGATATGAGTGGACTGGCACTGATTTATCACTTTCACTGGAAAAAGCAACATCTGATGATTGTGGATCAGTAATATTGTTTTATGACAGGACAGACGCTCATGACATCATTCAACAAACTATTGAGCATCTATGTAGTTGTAGAAAGAATACAGACATGTGTAGTATACAATCACTGCTTTTAAGGCACAGTCTGGGGCGGGGGCAGGGGAGAAAGCAGCTGAAGAGAGGCCCAGCCAGAGTCTCACAGAAGTTTAGGGTCTTTGTTGGTGCCTAGAAGCACTGGGACAAGTGTAGCCTGGAAGAGGGGGAAAAGGGCATTCCAGGCCCAAGGGACATTTGGAAGATGATAACACACAGTAAACAAACCAGTTTACATCCAGAAGGGAGCTGGATGAGAAAACTGGAAAGATAGAAGGGACCCAAGCACAGAAAAGCTTGAGTGGGACACTAAAGAATCTGCACAACAGGGACTCTCTCTCTTAAAGACTTTTGAGGGGCCCTTTCTCATCAAAGCTGTGATTTCAGATTTCTCAGACACTACCAGCTTGTATGGGCTCACTGGGATGCAGGCATTCAGGAGCTTATTGCAATTTTACCAGACAGAGGTAGTTAGAGTTAGGGTGGGGGAAATGAAATGGAGAAGAGGGAAGGAATGCTTAGGAGAGTTTTCCTGGGTGTGCTAGACTGAACTGTGGTGACTGGCTATGAGCGAGAAAGAGGAGTCCAAAGTTTTCACATTACACATTTGTCTGAATTATGGGCTTATCTCCCGTTTGCATCTGCTCAGAGTAGGTGAACTCTTGTATAACATGATATAGTAAGAGAACTTTAATTAGAAGGCAGTCAAATGCTGAGCTAATGAGAGAGCTCTTAGGGCAGTCTTTGACAGGTGTTTTCTACTAAAATTTCTTGTTTGGATCTATTTTTATCTTACTATAATTCTAAGCTAGGGATCAGCAACCTTTCCTAAATGGCATTCAAAGCTTCATTTCTTTTACGTTTTAAAGTTCTGTGTGCCAGTAATAACTTTTAAAAATCCTTTTTGAATTAAGACGCTCCATATCTATCTGCCTGGAAGGACAGGTGAGTTGAAGTGTCATTTAGATACATTCATATTTAATGTTTGCCAAAGACAATAGTGAAATCTTGCCTTTTGTGACCTAGGTGGGCCCGCAGGCCTGGGAAGTGAGGGAGGGGCTTTGTGAGGAGAGATTTTAGAAAAACTTTGGGTTCTGGAGGAAAGGAGAAGCAAGAGCATTTTATGTGAGCTGAATGTGGAGAAAGTGCTGGAAAAAAAAGAAAGAAAACCTCTTCTTTTAGAACTGAGCAGAATGTGACCTTCTCTCTTTGGGGCTCTGCTTTCCCATTGACTGGCATGTACATTTCTTTCTTCAGTCTTTTTACAACCATAGGATCCTAGGTCTAGAGCTGGAAAGGACCTCAGAGACCATCTGTTTCAAGCCCTTTGGTTTACAGAGAAAGAAGCTGAGAGGGATTTGGCCGGGGTCAGCCAGATCAAGTCAGGTGGCAGCAGGTCGTCCTGAGCTGCTGCTTGTTGTACTGTACTGTGCTTCCCTCACCTAGTAAACTGGACTAGCCCTTGTTCATTCAGCAAACATCCAAGTGTCACTGAAACTCATTTCTGATATTTGTCAGACATATTCATCTCATGCTCCAAGACTGATGCTCAGTGTTTTTGATAATACATCCATGCATTTACTGCTAACCTTTCAAACTATTCCTTTGCCTTAAATTTAAGAGTTAATTAGAAAGCATGTTTGTTGATAGGAAAATAAATACTTAAATCAAAGGTTTTTAAACTTTTGGGGGTCATGGACCCCTTTGTCAGTTTGGTGAAACCTTTGAACTCCTGAGAATGTTTTTAAGTTCAAAAAATACATAGGCTTCCAAGGAAACCAACTATATTGAAATATACTTATATATATATATATATATATATATATGTATTATTATTATTTGCCTTTTTGGAGGGCAATTGGGGTTAAGTAACTTGCCCAAGGTTACACGGCTAGTTTTTTTGTGTGTGTGGGTGTTGTGTCTGAGGCCGGAACCGAACTTGGGTCCTCCTGACTCCAGGGCTGGCGCTTTTACTCACTGCGCCACCTAGCCACCCTATCCATATATTTTTAAAGCAAGATTTTAAACCTCAGACTTAAACAAATTAATTACCCTAACATTTGGGACACATGAGTCAATTACATGTGTGTATGTGTGTGTATACACATATATATGCATACATACTTACATACTTTATATACAGTGTAGAGAGTGCTTATTATCTTTAATGTTTCCCATTTACTTTGCTTAGTATTCTGCTTAATTATACATTTCTTGCTTTAAATAATATGTTAGACTATTGTTTCTGTCATCTGAAATCTCAAAAGTACTTATGCATACAGAATTATGGGGGGTGTTTAGTTATGGGTTGGACCTTAGAGATGATCTCATCCATTGTTGCAGAAGAGGAAACTGAGGCCTTGGGAGGGGAAGCAACTTGCCCTAGATCACCTACCTCCTTAATAGCAAGGCAAAACTAGAACCCAGATATTGACTCTTCTTCTGCTACCTATGGTAGAACATTTTTGGTCTTATTTGTGTCACCTTTATTGATGCTTGGGGAGAAAAAAAGCAATTTTAGTGTTCATTTTGTTGTTTAGTTGTTTTTTCAGTTGTTGACTCTTCATGACCCCATTCAGGGTTTTCTGGGCAGAGATACTGGAGCAGTTTACCATTTCCTTTTCCAGCTCATTTTACAGATGAGAAAACTGAGGCAAACAGGGTCAAATGACCTACCCAGGGTCACACAGCCAGTAAGTGTCTGAGGCTGGATTTGAACTCAGGAAGATGAGTCTTCCTGACTCCAGGCCCAGCATTCTATCTCCATTGCTCCACCTAGCTTCCTCTTCTGTGGTTTGCTAGCCATATCTACTGTTAATATGGAGAAGTTTATATAAAAGTTCTCCTGCCATGTTTCACCAACACTATTGTAATGCATGGATTAGTCCAAATATTTGTTTAAAAATTCATTTACTTGCTCACATTCTTGCCACTTTTAAACTAGGTATGAGTACTAGAGAGGCAAGTTAAACAGCAACAATTGAGAGGCAGGATTGTTGCACCCATACTTTCTCTGGAAGATTGACATGATACAGCCTTGGAAAGTCACAGATGACTGTAGAACTTTATTTACTATTTTTCTAAGGCAGTGAATTTTTAATCTCCCTGGACCCAATCATTTTAACATTTATTAAGTCTTTTTAATAGTGATACAGCTCATTTCAATCTGAGATATATGTGATATATAAAATAAGTTTATATATATATATATGAAGAGATGGGAATAAGTTTAATTTTTTTAATGGGAGAAAATGGTAATCAGAACCATTTCACTGGACTACTGGTCTGACTTTTTATTGGGACATGCTGAGATTAAATTAGAGATCAGTATACTCTCTAGTTACTGACTTTGTTTCTTTATGCAGGCTACTAGACCTTTCTGGGTTTCTGTTTTTGCTCCTGTGGAAAATGAGTGGGTGCTTTCAATTAAAAAACAGTTCAGTTTCACAAACAGTGAATTGAATTGCATCTCTTAATATTCTTCTAGCTCTATGATCCTTTTCTTGTGTGGAAGTATTTGTCAGATTATTTTTCTGCTATGTCTAATGTTAGTCATATTTATATATCTGTAGCTTTAATTTTAGTCCTAACTGTTGATTTTCTAGTCACTTAGACCAGTAATCCTGTATGCCTTTTAAAAGGAAAAAATAAAGTGTCGTGAAAGTATATATTAGAATTTTTGGAGAATTTTTGTATTTAACCAGAAGTATAGAAAGAAATGAAATGCTCTTCCATTTTTCTACAAGTGGGTTGGAAGCTACCAGAGACTAGGAGGCATCAGAAATCTGCATTTAAAACCGATGGGGATATCTGAACCACCTTTTTAGACAGTTAGCTGTTGTCTTTGGAAATGGAAGTATACAAAACAAAATCATCAGATACAGGTCAATTTTAAGTCACCTAAATTTTATTTTATTTGAACAAATTTATTCTGATAAATAGATCTCCTTGGTCTTTTCTAGCAAGTCCTGTCCCACTCCATTAATTGTGCTGTTCTTTGATGGAGATGGGAGGTGGCATGGTGAAAAGGATGCTGAGTTGGAGTTTTTGTATCCTTTTTTTGCTATTTATTTACATCCTAATCTGAATGTAGAAATTGATCTGCACTTTCAGAGTTGTACAAAGATCTAGCTGTTGACTTTTATCCCTCTTTGTATCTATATACTTGATTAATGTTGTTGTACTTTGTAAATGTGTTTAACTTGCTGGTCACCACCTACCTGTCTTATAATGTGTTCTTCTTGAGTTTTTCCTCCTGAGGACCTAGGATCGAACTTTCACACTATTTATCCAAAGGCATATTTAGTCAACTTTACTTTTACTTTGACAAAACAAAATCTAACCATGCAAATAGCCATCAATCTATGTAGTTCCTATTTCCTTAATAAAGATGTAAGGACTAGCAGCCTGTGTGACTGAAAGATTTTTGAGGTAAGTTTGGGTTTGTCTTCCCTAAATCTCCTGTCCTTAGGGAAGTAGGACTCATAGAGAACATCTCTGTCTTATTTCAAATCAGTATAATCAGTCATTATCCCTTCTGATCACAGAAAAATTTGACCTTATTGTTCTCGTTCCTGCCTGCTTAAGACCTTGCAAGTTACTTTCTCCTGCTTTTCTTTCCTTCCTTCTCTCCTGGGTTCTTCCCATCTTCTTCCAAACCTGCTCAGGTATCTGGAATATTCAAAAAGCCTTCCCATGATCCTCTTAGCCCATCTCTTGCTCCTCTCCTCAACTGTAAAGCTTTTTGAAAAAGCTTCAGGAACAACATTGTTTATACCTAATGCCTACCATCTCCTAAAACCTACTCTGTCTATTACTAAAGCTGTTCTTTCAAAAGTCCTCATCAAATCTTGCCAGGTTTTTTCTGTCTTCTCCTTGACCTCATTGCTATTGCTCTGACTTTCCTTGGCTTCAGAAACTCAGCTCTTTCTTGTTCTCTCGTTCCAGATGTTCCTTTCTTTCTTTTTCTCCTTGCCCACTTCCCAAGGCCAAACATTTGTCTTCTCTTCTCCAAGATCATCATTCCTACTTTTCCTTCATCTGATTCCCTTCTCTCTTTATATTCTCTGCCTTAATAATAGCTGGTATTTATATAGTGTTTTAAGGTTTGCAAAGTATTATACATACATCCTCTCATTTTAGCTTCCCAGCAACCCTGTGAGGTATTAAAGATGTTGTTATTATAATCCCCATTTTATAGATGAGGACAGTGAGGGAACAGAGAGAGTGACTTATCCATGGACATATAGTTAATCTGTTTCACAGACAGGGTTTAAACCAAGATGTCTTTGATTCCCAGCTCAGCCCTCTCTACTATGTCATGTTGCCTTCATGTAATTCTTGTGGGCTGCCTTATTCCCATCACTTTAACTACCACCCCTAGGCAGATGATTCTGCAATCTGTCTCCACTGTTGACCTCTTCTGCTTTCCAGACCCACATTTTCAGATCCTTCTAGGACATTTCCATCTGAATGTTCTCACTAGCACTTCAAACTCAGTCAGTGTGTGTGTGTGTGTGTGTGTGTGTGTGTGTGTGTGTGTGTGTGTGTG
>NW_027185697.1:535399-560558 GCF_028583685.1 Petaurus breviceps papuanus | reverse complement strand
GAGAGAGAGAGAGAGAGAGAGAGAGAGAGAGAGAGAGAGAGAGAGAGAGATGGTAGATTTTGCAGGGTCCTTTATATTATCTCATTTGATCCTCATTAATAATCCCATGAACTAAGTGCTGTTATTACCGTCATTTGACGTATGAGGAAACTGAGGCTTAAAATCATCAAATGAATTGCCAGGGTCATTGAGCTGCATCAGAGGCAGAATTTGAGCTCAGGACTTCTTTCCAGGGCCAGCACCCCAAGCCACCAAGCTGCTAAATTAAATTAAAATTAAATTGATTATGAATAGTGAAGCCCCAAGGGATAGTTCATCATCCCTGGTCATATTAGAATTTTGGTTACTTGAAATAAATAAATTGAAGATGAGGAAGTTTTAATATAGCTTAATTTTAAGATCACAGTGTCTTTTATTTATCCTACAGTGATAAACATGATTCTTCACCGTAGGAAGTCAGATTGGCTGATGATGTGGCAAACTCTGGGACTGGAAGTGGTTTTAGGAAACCTGGGGAAACATTGTAGATCAGCTTAAGCCCAACTGTCAACAACATAAGTTCCTTCCTGGGGACTCTTTTCTTTTACCCATTGGCCTTGTTATGCTCTGTAACCAGTTTGAATTAGATTTACAATGAATTCTTTGAGACGTCTGACCCTTTTGGAAGGGTGCTGCTTTAGAAGTACAAAGTATAGTATTTTGCTGCACTTCTACAAACACATGTTGCGTTCAGTTATCAGTTTGTACTTCACTTTGCCTTCCTTTCCTCCTGAAGCTGGGGCTTCAGACATAAGCCTGGTGCTTCCATTTGATTGTATGACCTTAAGCAAATCACTTAACCTTTCTGGGTCCATTTCCTTATTCTTGAAATTAGCAGGTGGACTGATTCAACAACAATTTGATTTTTAAAAAATGGAATCGGTTTGAATTGCATCTCTTAAGATCCCTTCCAGCTTTGCCATCTCTTCTATACCTGTGCCTAAATATTTGTAGGACTTTTTTTTCCTGTTACCCAAAAAAAAAAATGTTAATCAGATTTAGAAGTCTAACCCTTTTTTGATATAGTATTCTCTTTGGCTTTTCAAAGCCAAAACTGTAATGCTTAAAGTGGAGTTCTCAAAATTAAGGCCAAGGAAAGCTTCCTAGCAGCCCTCATCTTGTCCATTTCCTCTGGTAAAGTATGCCTACCCTTTTTTCCTTATTACATATTTATTATAAAAGATAAGGCTTAGTGATATCAGATGAAAAGAAATAAAAAAGACAAGTCAATAAAGATGACACCTTTTAGATTATAAAATTGTACAAATTGTATGTGATTAATATTAAAAGTCTGTAAATGTATTAGTACTTCTTGTTTTGTTTTTTATATACCTAGCGTGGCCCTTTGAAGAATCCTAATATAGACTACATGCATTTGTTCTCTTTTGCATATAAGGATGGCTCCCCACTAACATGACATGTACCTTTAAGAATTTTTTTTATTTTTTCTGCTTTCTTCCCAGTAGATGCTGCTGGGTATAGACTGAACAATTGATACACTCCTTTCTTATTACTCCTTGTTAAAAATGACATGTATTTTTGAGGTGACTGGGATTAGGGATGCATTCCTTGCCTGAGGGACAATTTTTATTGATGTGGCACTAACCTCAACCCATGAAACCTTGGCTTCACTAAGCTGAATGCTTTGAGCTCAGGTAGAGAGAGAGAGATGGAGAGAGACAGAGAGTTATAGAGACAGAGACAGCATATAATAAGTTTCTATTGATGTATTTCTTTAATATCACCATAATTTTGACTGAGGACCCCCCACCCTAACCCTCTCCTGTACTCCCAGAGAGCCATCCCATATAACAATATTTTTTAAAGACAAAAAAAGGAAGCTAAAAATTAACATAACTGATCAATACATCCAAACAATCTGAAATATGTGTAGCATATCCCACTTATGGACACCCCACCTCTGCAGAGGGATAGGATGAAGTAGGGAATCTTCTCATATTTCTTTGGAGCTTGTTCTTTATAATTTTGTAACATTTTCTTTTGATTTTGTGTATGTGTGTGGTTCTTTCTGTTTACATTGTTGTAGTCCTATATGTTATTTTCTTGGCTCTGCTTACTGACCTCTGCATCAGTTCATGTAGCTCTTTTCATGCTTCATTCATCATAGCCATCATTTCTTACAGCACAATAATATTCCATTATTTTCTTGTGCCACAGTTTGTTTAGCCATTCCCCAGTCAATGGACATCTACTTTGTTTACGATAGTTTTGTCATCACAAAAAAGTGCTGCTGTAAATATTTTGGTGACTAGGAGGAAAGCCTAGTAGTGGGATCTCTGGGTCAAAGGGTGTGGACGTTTTAGTCACTTTTTTGCATAATTATAAATTGCTTTCTGAAAGCCCACTAATGGTATATCAACATGCCTATCTTCCACGACCCTTCCAACCTTGACTGTCTTCATCATTTTTCATCATTGTTGCCAATTTGCAGACTGAGTGGCTGTTTAGATTTTCATTTTTCTTATTATTTGTGGTTTGGGGCATTTTTTAATATTGTTGCTAATAATTTGTAATTCTTTTGAGAACTGTTGGTTCCTAACCTTTTTGATCATTTATCTATTACTCAGAAACAATAGTTTCACCTCGGCATGTTTTCTTATGACAGATTATACAATTTGCTTTTCATCTAGATGATCTTTTGTATCCTTTTCTTTTTACTTTGTGATTTTTGCCCTCCCTTAGCACATGTGATTTTTTTTTTTAAGCTTTGGAATTTTAAGTGAATGTCATCTCTCCCTGGTTTCCATGATTGTCACAAGGAGAGTATAATTAACTCTTGATTATCTATAGTAAACTTATTAATAAATGTATGTTCTCTTTATCATGTAGCAAGTTCCTGGGCTCTGTCCCTCAACTTGATGTGTATCTGGGAATCAAAGCTATTTTTAATGCTTAGGCTGAGGCAAGGATCCCCAAAGGGTCAGTTGTGATTAATAGTGATCTTCAGAGCCAAAGTCAACATTGTTTATTACAGTTTTGGCACTATCATGCCACCTTTTCCATAGCGCTTTTGTATTTCTTTTGGAGAGAAGCTAGGAGGTGCCAACATGCCCATTTGCTTATGACACTCAAGTCAGTAGAAGAGGCAGTGTCTATATTCTCCTCATTTGGGGTGGAGTATGTAGGATCATTTCACTTTGAGGAAATGAAAAATAAATTCTCCCATGGAAAAATTTGGGGCCTTCCTTGAAAGGCAGCTATGAAATGATAGATTCCAAAATACTTGACTCACAGGATTTATCCGCTGTGAAAATTTTCATCACTGATGCTATTCTCTGCTACCCACTCTTCTGCCAGGCTTTCCTCAGCATTTCAACAGTGTCTTTAACTTATGTTACTTAGTTTTTTTCCTCCCAACTAGAAATTTTAAGTCCTAAAGTATAAACTTTGAGAAACTGTGTGGCATAATGGATGGAATGTTTGATGTGTAGTCAGGACCTGCTTCCCCAGATTAAAATCCCATCACTGATAATAGCTGGGTGATCTTGTGCAGGCTACTTTATTGCTATGAAGCTCAGTTTCTTTATCTTTAAAATGGGAATAATAACTTGAGTACCTTTCTTACTTGCAGTGTAACTCATCAGTAAATGAGAGGTAGCCAGGTGACACAGTAGAGAGAATATTGGGCCTAGAGTCTGGAAGACTTGAGTTCAAATTCTGCTTTAGACGCTTATGCTGTGTGATACTTCGCCCCACTGTTTGCCTCAGTTTACTATAAATTGAAGATAATAATAACACTTATCCTCCCAGGGTTATTGTTAGGATTGTATGAGATAATATTTGTAAAGCACTTAGCACAGTGCTTGGAACATAGTGGGAACTTAAAAAATAAATGCTTGTTCCCTTCCCCTAAATGTCAGTTATTATTCTGAAATGCTTAATCACTCAATAGCTACCTTATTGAGCATCTACAATATGCAAGTCATTATGCCTGCCAGGCATTATAAAGAAGAAAGAACTGTGTCATGGCCCTTGCCCTCCAGGTGCTTATGGTATAGTTGAGGCATTAAAATGTACATACATTAAATATTAACTATTAGGATAGGACTAAATAAGTGGTACAGACCAGGTTGAGCTTAAGGTGTTCAGAGTAGGGTGAGGAGGGAAGGCATTAGAGAGGGAATGAGATTTAAGGTGACCTTTGAAGACAGTCTGATTTGTGTATTCAGAGACAAAGTATGAGCATTCCAGGCTGGAGGAATGGGATGAACATTGACATGGAAATTGGAAATCAGAAGACTTCCATGGAATACTGAGTCAGGCAAGTTTTATTAGAGAGAAGAATTTATTGAATTAAAGTGTAAGGGGTAATGAGGAAAAAGTAAGTTTTAGGAAATCCAGAATGCTAGGCAAAATTCTAGGGTAACTTACTGACCAATATTTGGGGGATGTTTAGGAAAGAGTTGCTCATTGGGATTCATTGGGTTTTTGTAAGAGCAAATCTTTTCAAATTAACTTTGTCACCTTTTTTTAAAATTAGCCTAACAGGTACTGGAACAGAGGAATGCCACATAAGTATATCCTATTTTCAGTACACCATTTGACTTATCTTTTAGGATAAAAATATAATGCAATATAAGAATATAGATGAGACATAGAAATGAGGAGTAGATGTTAGTTTATTTATGGAGATTCATAGTTGAACAACTGTATCCAGAATATTCATTCATGAATGAATTATGTTAACCTGGAGAGAGGTCTTTGACAGCTCATTTGTATGACTTTGTCATTTTGTCCTCAGCCCTGCCCTGTCCAACATTTTTTTCAAACTGGCAACTGAGTTGAAGGCATCTTATCTTCCTATAAGACCTAATTCATGTGTCACCTGTTCATGAGACCTCTGAGCTAAAATGGAATCCCTCCCTGAATCTCTAGGCCTTTTCTGCATTCCTTTGTGTGTTCCTGCTTGGGTTATATTTGTTAATATCATTTCACTTTCTTCTCAATTTGCAAGCTCTTTGAAAGCAGGGGCTCCATTTTTCATCTTTGTTTTCTGCCCCCCTTGTAAAGTGCTCTGCAAATGATTAATTCTGGATAACTATCTCCTGAATTGAAATAAATTGAAGTAGCAAAAGGGCCTGTGATTACATTTTCTTTCTTTTTAAAAAAATTTTTAAACATTATTTAAAGTTTTGAGTTCCAAATTCTGTCCCTCCCTCTTCTCCCTCTCTCTCTGGGACAGTAAGGGTTATAGGTTATACATGTGCAATTATGTAAAACATTTACATATTGATCATTTTATATAAGAAGACTCAAAGGAAAAAAATGAAAAAAAGTGAAAAATACCATGCTTCCATCTGTATTCAGTCAATATCAGTTTCTTCTCTGGAAGCAGATAGCATGCTTCATCCTGAGTTCTCTGGGATTGTCTTGGATCATTGTATCGCCGAGAATAGCTAAGTTATTCACAGTTCTTCATTGAACAATATTACTTTTACTGTGTACAGCATTCTTCTGGTTCTGTTCATTTCACTATGCATCAATTCATATAATTCTTTCCAGGTTTTTCCAAAATCATCCTGCTTGTCATTTCTTACAGCACAACAATATTCCATCACAATCATACACCACAGCTTGTTTAGCCATTCCAATTTGATGAGCTTCCCCTTAATGTCTAATTCTTTGCCACCACAAAAAGATCTGCTACAAATATATTTGTACAAATAGGTTCTTTTCCCTTTTGGGGGGATGTCTTTGGGATGTAGACCTAGCAGCGGCATTACTGGATCAAAGGGTATGCACAGTTTTATAGCCCTTTGGGCACACTTCCAAATTGCTCTCCAGATTCCATTGGCTCAGTCTGTGATTGCATTTTCAGATAACACCAAGTGGAGTGTGCTCACTAATAGGTCAGATGGAAGAATCAGAACCACAAATTATCTTAGCCTGGATGAAACGCCTGTATTTAAACCCCCCCAGTATTTAACTTTGAAACATCAATTACAGAAGTCAATGAGAGGGTCTCTGGCTTAGTATTTAATGTAGAAAACTTAGGGATTTGAGCTTGATGTGAATGAGCAGTCATTTGGAGCTGGTAAAAACTGCCTGTTTTGAGAGAGGACTTTTCTGGCAGAGATTAGCGTGTGGTGGGAAGGGACTAGTACTGTATTCTTTGGGAGTCCTCATCTTGAGCATTATGCACACGCAGTGGCGGGGCTGGAGGCTCCCGGCTCATCATGAGATTGGTCACAGCGTTAGGAATTTTTTTTTCCCACAACAGTACTTTAAAGGCCTGTTATGTCACAGAGAAGTTGTTTGACGTGTTGGTTGCTGAGAGTGCTCACGTGGATGTAGATATAGCTCATGGAAGGATGAAAGTATTGACAAACCAGAGAGTAGGAAGGCCCTGAGATTGACGTTTGAGGAGCTATTGAGGGAATTGGGGCTGTCTGTTTTCTCCTAATGGGGGTGAGTGTGGAGCGCATTTTAGCTATGTTATATTTGATGGACTTTCATGTGGAAGAGGGAATAATAGATTTACTATGTGCTCATAAAATTTAGAGTTTTGTACCAGGATCTTGAATTGAACATTATTATGGGGGTAGTAATGCATTTTAAGGAAGAACTGTTGCACATACGAAAACAGAGAGGGGGCAGACCCCTTCAGAAAGGCTCCTTGTCTCTGACATAGCCCAAAGTAGCTCACTGGGGGGAATGCAGCAAAGGGATTCTGCATTGGGAAAGAAGTTCTAAGACCTTTGGAGTTGGGAATTGAGGGGATTAAAGGGAACTGCCTTCTTCCTTCCCACTTTAATTTGTATCAGACACCACACATTCCTCCACATTCCTTCTTGGCTTTCCACGTGACTGTACTCTAGGATTCAATAAAGAGAATCCTTCATTTCTTGAGAAGAATATATAGGTTGTCAGGGGGAACCCCCAGGATTCAGAGAGGACATGCAGGGTTTCTTCTTCCTTGTCTTTTACATATTCTCAGCCTGAGGATCATGTTCCTATATTTTTAGAACTTTAAAACTAAAACAGACCTTAGACCTTGTCTAGCCTAACAATCATTTTACTGGGGTGGCTAGGTGGCGCAGTGAATAAGAGTGCCGGCCCCTGAGTCAGGAGGACCTGGGATCGGTTCCTGCCTCAGATACTTAACACCTACACAAAAAATAACTGGCTGTTGTAACCTTGGGCAAGTTACTTAACCCCAATTGCTTTTAAAAAACAAAAAACAATCATTTTACTGATGAGGAAGCAGAGAACTCAAGTGACTTATCTAGGATCATATATGGTCAGGATTAGAACCCAAATGTCTTGACTACCTAGTTGTATGCATTCCCCTCTATTACACTGAGTGTCCAGGCGTGTTGGGACCTCCGCTGATGCCAAGAGTCTCACCTTAATCCAATTACAGACCCCAGGAGAGCAGTGTTCTCACTCAGGCCTTCTAGGGACAGCCTGGAAGCTTTCTTGCTCTAGAATTCTGCCTGAGTTTCATCTTCTCTGCCCTGTGTCACTACAACAATGATGGGTGTACCTAGAAGCTGGATTTGGAAGTCCTTATATTCCTAAACTTCTAGCCACATGTTTGACCTCTTTTGGCCTTTCGTGGGCAGCTAACAGGTATAGTGGATGGAACTTTGGACTTGTAATCAGAAAGTCTTCTATTCAAGTCTGGTTTCTTGCTAGCTGTGTGACCCTGGGCAAGTCACTTAACCTCTCTGTGCCTCAGTTTTTCCATCTGTAATAATAGTTCCTTCCTCTCAGGGTTGTTGTGAGGATCAAATGAAACAATATTCATAAAGTGCTTTGCAAGTTTCAAAGTGCTGTGTCAATGCTAGCTCTGATGATGAGACAGACACGTGACTCAGTGGCCAGTGCTCTGGGTCTGGGGTCAGAAAGCCCTGTTTGGCTCTGGCCTTGGACACGGACCAGCTGTGTGGCCCTGGGCAGGGGCTTCAGTTCTGTCTGCCATAACCTCCCCAGCCGAAAAATGAGGATAGTACCAACACCTGCTCTGTAGGGTTACTGTAAGGGCTAAATGAGAAAGTGTTCGTAGTGTGCTTAGTGTAGCGCCTGGTACATAGTAAGTGCTTAATAAATGCTGGTTCCTTCCTCCTTCTCTTCACTGAACCTTCTGAGAAAATGCCTCCCTTTATCTCTATGTTTTGAGTCAGCACCAAACCCCAGCACCACTGCCCACTTTCTTGTCCTCTTCCACCTTAGTGCTGTCCTTCACTCCTGTGGTGTCCTGCTCTCTCCTTCTGTTGGGCCCTTTCTCAGCTAATTTTATTCTATATTGGATCTGTTCCCTTTATATTCCTTCCTTATTCTTGAACTCGAAGAAAACTGGCTATCTCTAGAGACACTGTATCTCTGGCCACTCTCTCCATTACTGAATATGTTTTCTATGTACTTTATACACTGAGCTGGGAAGGCGTGTCAAGGCAAAAAAATATATTTTTAATACAATATTTTATTTTTCCCCAATTACATCTTAAAACAATTTTTAAAAACTTTTTTTAAGTTTTGAGTGCCGAAGTCTATCCCTCCCTTCCCCTCTTCCTGAGACAGTAAGCAGTCCCATATAGTTATACATGTGCAGTCATAAAACATCTCCATATTAGTCATTTTGTACGAGAAGGCTTGAATTAAAAAAGTGAAAGAAAAAAAGTGAAAAATAGCATTCTGTATTTGGACAGTATCAGTTCTTTATCTGGATGCGGATAGTATGCTTCATCGTGAGTCCTTTGGGATTGTCTTGGATAATTGTATTGCTGAGAATAGCCAAGTCATTCACAGTTCTTCGTACCATATTGCTGTTACTGTGTATAATATTCTCTTGTTCTGCTCACTTCCCTTTGTATCAGTTCATGTAAGTCTTCCCAGGTTTTTCTGAAGTCATCCTGCATGTCATTTCTTATAATACAATAATATTCCTTCATAATCACATTACCACAGCTTGTTTAGTCATTCCCTAATTGATGGACATCCTCTCCATTTCCAAATTGCTCATCAGAATGGTTGGATCAGTCTACAACTGCATTGACGTTGCATTGGTGTCCCAGTTTTCCCACATCTTCTCCAACATTTTTCATTTTCCTTTTTCGTCATATTAGCCAATCTGATAGGTGTGAGGTAGTATCTCAGAGTTGTTCTATTAGTTTATTAAGTTTTTGCTATGTACCAGACACTGTACTAAGCACTGGGCATATAAATACAAGCAAAAAGAAAGATAGTCCCTGCCCTCAAGCAGCTTGTATTCTAATTGAGACAACTAGTGGTGCTATGGATGGGGCCCTGGGACAGGTTCTAATCTGGCCTCACGAATTTACTAACTGTTTGACCCTGGGCAAGTCACTTGATCTCTCTGAGTCAGTTACCTCTACTATGAAATGGGGATAATGGTACCTCCCATAGTTGTTGGGATCAGTTGAGATAATATCTACAAAGCTCTTAGCAGGATGTCTGGTACATACTAGGCATTAAATAAATGTTTATTGCCTTCCTTGATAAAGGAGGCCAACACATAAAAGGAGGCTAAAAAGCTGGAGAGTCAGAGGCGGAGCCCTGAGAGGAGAAAAGGACAGAAAGACACTTGTCCTGGGTCTTTCCAGGAGTTACTCAGTTCCTTGCCTGCTCTTTGATTCTCATTTCACTACCAGATTTTCCCACCCTACCCCTTCTCCTTCAGTGTCCTTTCTTTTTCACTTTGAGTATTGCTTAGTCTACCCATATTATGTAATCCAGATGATTATTGCAGGCATCTATTGAACTCGAGGTCATTCTCCCTCCTTTCTCAGTGAGTTCAGTACTCATTCACTTTCTTTTTGGAGTTTTGGACAGTGGACAGAGTCAGAAAACCTGGGCTCAGTACCTGCTTCTGACACGTAACAAATGAGTTCTGCGACCATTGGCAGCAAATTCTTTAACTGCCCAACCTGTTTCCTTCTCTGTAAAATGGGCATAATATGACCTTTAGTACTTACCTCACAAGATTATTCTAAGTCAAATCAATAATGTATATAAAACATTTTGTAAATATTAATCTCCCTCCATAAAGGTGGGTTTTTTTCTCCCCCAGGTACCCTGGTCTCACAGTTCATCAACCTTCTCAATGTATCCAGCCTAGCCCTTTGCTTTAATCACCCACTAAATATATTTGGGCAGCTAAGTGGCATGGTGAATAGAGCACTGGGCCTGAAATTAGGAAGCTCTGAATTCGAATATGGCCTCAGACTCTTACTAGCCGTGTGACCCTGGGCAAGTCACTTCCCCCATTTGCCTCTCCTCGTCCATAAAATGAGCTGGTGAAGGGAGTAGCAAGCCAGTCCAGTACTTCTGCCAAGGAAGCCCCAATGAGGTCACAGAGAGTCAGACTGAACTGAAACAACTGAACAACAACATCATATATTTGACTTCTCCATCACACCAAACTGCTCTCCCACCATGCTAGGGAATTATAGATTCTTTCCTGAGCACCTTTTCCAGTTGTCCTGTCTTTCCTTCTGGTTGCCTCCTCTTCACTCTGACCTCCAGTCTTTCTCCCCTTCTAGTTCTCCAGGCGTTCCTTCCTTTGCTTCTTTCGGAATCTCGAAGCTGCCGCTAATCGTATAGTTCCCCATTTCCCTGTGACCTCGAGCCTCTTGGCTGCTCTTGCTGTCCCTCATAGCCTGCCATGTCTCCGGTTTGAGTTCCCTCCTCCTTTTCTGCTCTCAAGCTGCTGAGCACCGGTGGAGATGTCACAGAGTTATGCTGACATAGACCCAGAACAGATTTGTTTTTCAGTCACAGGTAGGGATTAATGTGCCTGCTGCATGGCCATCCTTTCCTTCTTCCCTAACTGACTCTATGACTCTCCTTACGACCATGGGGATGGGTCTTCTCTTCCTTCCTCGCGTTTCCTGCTGTACCTCATTCCTTCTCCTTCTCAGCAACCCATAACCTCAAGCGTTTTCTTTATGCTCTTTTCTATTCTGTGAATCAAAACCTCTTCATCTTGTCCTCCATTTTCTCCTCCTCTGCCCCCTCGTGTGATGAAGAGGAGTTCCTTCTTGCCAAGGCCAGCCTCTCTGCCCATGCCCTTGATCCCCCTGCTTCTCATCTCCAAGGGCTTGTTCTTCATTCGTCCCTTCTGACTCTTGTTCCCTCTTCAGCCTTTCCTTAGATAACAGCACTTTCCCTGCTTCCTGAAAACATGTCCTGGATGGACTGTAGTAGGGAGAGAATTGAGGCAGGCAGACCAGCCAGGAAACTATAGCAGGGTCTAGGTCTGAGGTGATGAGGTCCCAGACTAGTGTGGTGTCCGTGTGGGCATATACAAGAGATGTCACAGAGGTAAAATCAATAGGACTTGACAACTGACTGCACCCATGGTGTGGGTGGTCATAGTGGTAAGAGGGTGAGGAATAAAGGATAAGCTCCACATTGTGAACTTGGATGACTTTGAGGATCATGATGCCACCCAAATGCAAATCTGGCCTCATATACTTACCAGCTCTGTGGCCTTGGATAAGTCACTTAACCTCTGTGTGCCTCAGTTTCCTCATCTGTAAAATGAGTATAATGATAATAACACCTACCTCCCAAGGTTGTTGTAAGGATTAAATGAGATAATAATTGCAAAGAATTTAACAAAGTGCCTGGCACATAGTAAGTACTATATTAATGTTGTTGCTGGTGCTGCGGCTGCTCCTGTTTTCATATTGACAGTGTCTCCGCAGGGGAAGAGTTGTCAGAAATCACTTTCCATACTGGAAGCACAATTGAGCATTCTTGACTAGTGAACCTGCAGAGCACATTCTCTCCAATGGGAGCCCACATTTGTGTACCCTTGATTCTTAAGAGTTTGGGGGGGGGGATGTTTTTGTTTTGATAGTTGAGCTGAAGCCTGTTCCTTTGCAGTTCATTACTTTTGGTTGTGCCTCTCTCCTATCCTGCAGCCTTCTAGGTACTTTGAAAACAGCTGTTTTGCCCTCTCTAGAGTCTTCACTTCTCCCAACTAAGCCTTCCCAGTTCCCTCCAGTGATCCTTAGATAGACTCAAGGTCTGGGAGCCCCCAGACCTGCACCTAGTACTCTAAAGGATGCCTACCAGTCCAGCCAGACATCAGGCCTCTCTACCAGGCCAGCTTCACATCTGCTCCTTAGCCTGGGAGTCACTGAATCCCTCAGATATTTTCCTAGCCACAGTTTGGTACTTGGACATTTAATTGTTCTTAACCCATATGCTTGACTTTGCCCTTGCCTTGGTAAGTTATTTTTCTAGAAGCTTCAGTTCATTGATCCCATGCTTAGTGAAACCCAGGTATAGATTCTTTGCCATTTATCTTAATTTTACCTGAGCTATGACCAATTTTCTAGTTATTTTTATTGTTGCCCCCTTTTCTGCTGTTAAAATTCATTTGCATCTTTTTTAGTGAGACTGTCAAATCAGAGGAGAAGCAAAAAGGAGTCCTTTCCCCCTTGTTCAGCTACTGCATAGCAGTGATCATAATTAAATCCAACATCCTGGTAGAAGACAGAAATCAGAGAGCTCCATTCAACATTTGTGATTGGAAAAGGCAAAATGCAATTGTTGGAGGAAAAGTGGAGAGGCCCAGTTAAAGCTGGTGATCCACAGGACACTTTGAAGTCGGCTGGAAACAGAGGGTTTTCACCTTTCTGTGTTCTGGGCCTAGTTGGCAGTTTGGTGAGGTCTGTTGTTAATGCAGAAAATTAAAAGGATTCAAAAGGAAACCAGTTATATTGAAATGTAGTTGTCAGATTTTTTTAAAGCTCGTGGACCACAGGTTGTAAGCCTATGCTTTGCAATAGAATATTGGGAGGCCAGGATAAATATTGGCAAAGTGTTTTTTGGATGTCATTTTTAGCTTAGCTTCTGCCATCACAACATGTCTCATATACAGAGGCCCTTCTCCCACTCACACAGCCACCCTATTTAGCTCTTATCTTCTCTAGCCTGGACTATTCAGTAAATTTCTAACCAGTTTCTCTGCCTTGTCCACTCAGCTACCAAAGTGATGAACCTAAAGCATGAGTCTGACTGCATTACCCTCCCTTTCCTACTTAATACACTCCAGTAGCATTACTTCCAGGATCATAGATATGAAGTCCTTTATTTGACATTTAAAACTCCTCACAATCTATGTCCTTCCTACTTTTCCAGCCTTTTTATATTTCATTCCCTGCAATCCAACAATGCTAGCCTGTTTTGCATATTTTGATAACTGTATTTCAACATAATTGCTTTCCCTTATACTCCTATTTGCTTTATTTTATGTATTTAAAAACCTTGTGAGATGGGATCTGTAGACTCAGGAAGGCTAAGAAGCCTTGAGCTTACTTCTCATTTCCTTGGTCTGGATTAGAACATGAGCTTGGGGGGACTGCTGCTGTTTTGCCTTTCTTGGCGCCCTCCACTGCACAATGCCTGGGCCACACCAAAAATCTGATAAGTGCTTTTTGTTGTATTGATTAAGAAAAGGTCTCTTAAAGAACTGCAGGGTAGCCCAGGAGAGATCAGAGGACACATCCATCTTGGTAGGCAGGGACAAACTGTCTGGAGGTCTGAAAAAAGCTGGAGGAGCACCTTGGAAAGGACTCGGATCCAAGAAAATTAGGCTTTTTGGTGATTTACATCCGTCCAAGGAAGGAAACCAGTTGGAAGATCTGTGAGGCCCCTCAGTACAAAAGAAAGGCTTAGGTTAGGTTCCATAAGGATTGCATGCAGTCAGGGCCTTAGTCAAAGGGCAGTTTCAGTGGGTTTAGGGACAGCCCAGTGGTAGATTGTCAGTGGAGAGTTTGTGGGAAAACGAAAAGTATTTTTTATTTACATCCTATGGCCTTTATTGATTTTTTTCTTCCATCTTGTGGATAATAGAACCTCCTTACAGAATGGCTTTGCACGCTGAAGTAAAAGTTTAAATCATAGGCAGTGTTTTTTGTGAAATTTAGAGATAGGCACTGTATATTTTGTTTCATGATACCTTGGTAAATGCCTAACTTTTGTTATAGATATTTCTGTAAATTAAAATTTTGTAAATTGAATTCTACTTTCTCCTCTTGGCTTCCAATGTTGTTGTCAACTGCACTATCTCTGTCTTACCTTTCTTTAACTAAGCTTTCTTTGTACCTGGGGCCAAAGGGAATGTGAAGAAGATAGATTTGTTGACCTTTTGATCAAGTTTCTTACAGCTTTTTAGGCAAGGCAAGCTAAGTGCAATAAACAAAATCTGAGGAATTAAACAGAGTTTAAAAAGGATGCAGTGCAAACCACTCAAAAAACCAGAATGGTGGATGAACCACCTGGGGACCCTTTGGTGGTCTGGGCAGAGTGGTTTCTACACAGGGAGCTGGCTGGGTTTTGCTCTAGCCTCTCCTAAAGCCAGCTGCTTTCAGTTTTCTAGATTTTGTGTGCATGACACCATGAGCACTGTAGTCATTTATAATGGGCAGATTCGTTTCTTGCTAATGTAATTGTCAGAACTATGCGCAAGAGCTAAAGCTGGTTTGAGGCCCATTTTGACTTGAGGAAATGTATAAAGTTAGAACTTGGGGTATTGTTCTTTATACCCATATTGATTTTAGATGTGATTCAGGGTTTTTTCTTAGAAACATAGAATTTTAAAATGAGAAGGGACCATAGAGGTCATATTTGATTCAGCCTTTTAAGGGGAAAAAGGAACACATTTGCATTGCTAGTTTTTGCTTTTACTTCACCTAGATTTCCCACTCTGTGTTTCTCACACCTCTTCCCAAAAGAGACATTTCCTATAAAGAACTTAAAAAAAAAAAAGATGAAAACAAAATTTATCAAAACTCAGCAACAGAGGGCAAAAAGTCTGAGGTTATACATACTGTTCCATACTCATGATCTTCCACTTCTGTAAAAGAAGCAAGGAAAAATGTCTTCTTTTCTCCCAGCTTTGGAGCCATGCTTGGTTATTTATAATTTCAGAGTATTCACTTGATTTTTTGTTTGTTTGTTTTTGTTTTGTAATCCTTAAGGCATAGAAAAATAGGAGGAAAATTTTTATTTCGAAGTCACTTTACAGTACCTGGACTTTCTAGTGTTTAATTAAGCTCCTCTGACCCCAAATCAGTGCTTTCTTTACTGTTCTGTAGATAAGTCAGTTCATTTTAGCATTTATGAGGTGCCTGCTGTATGCAAAGTCCCAGGGCTGAAAGTCTTTCCCAAGGAGAGAATTTTCAAATTGTAAACCTCATAATAAATCTCGCTCTACACTTTGCTTTAATCTGTTAATTACTGTATTAAAATAACAAGATATGCTAAGAGATTTCAGGGAAGCGTCGTTTTGGAAATAAGTGTGTTTTTTCTAATTCATGTCGAGTAGGTAGTAACGTAGTATACTGGAGTGAGCCACCAGATTTGGACTCGAGTTCTGGATGTTGTGGTTACTATAGACATGGTTATCTCCATTTGCCTGTACACACAGTGCCTGAAAGTGTTACAGACAGGATTTGTGTTTAGATGCTTTCTGACTCCCAAGTGCAGCATTCTATTCAGTGTGCCCTATTTTCCTTCTGAAAGCATGCAGTCTTTAAAGTTACTGAATTTTCTTTTCTTTTTTTGTTTTGTTTTTTTGGAGGGGGAAGGCAAGGCAATTGGGGTTAAGTGACTTGTCCAAGGACACACAGCTAGTAAGTGTTAAGTGTCTGAGATCGGATTTGAACTCAGGTCTTCCTGACTCCAGGACCAGCACTGTATTCACTGTGCAACCTAGCCGCCACCGGTTTTGGGTTTTGTTTTGGTTTGGGGGATTTTCTTTTTTGCTTTTTGGAGGGAGGAGGGGAGGGCAGTTGGGGTTAAGTGACTTGCCCAAGGTTACATGGCTACTGTTAAGTGTCTGAAGCTGGATTTGAACTCAGGTCCTCCTGACTCCAAGCCTGGTGCTTTATTCACTGCCCCACCTAGCCACCCCTAAGGTACTGAATTTTTATTGCAAAAATGAACAAATACAGTGTGCCGACTATTAGTTATGTGTCACTTCAACATCCGCTTGAACATTTCCAGTTGTAGAATATTTACTGCTTTGGGAAGCAACTGATCCTGTTGTTGGACATCTTCATTATTAGTGGGTTCTTCCTTATATTTAGCTGAAATCTACTAATCTCCTTTCGTTGTGAAAGCCTATGGAGCATTTTAAGGATAGCTAACCTATTTTGACCTTCCCCAGACTCTCTTTCCCTTCTCTAGGCCAAATACTCTCAGTTCTTTGAGCTTTTCCTCACGACGCCTGGTTTTCAGACCCTTCACCGTCCTGGCTGTTCCCCATTCAGTTTATAAATGCACCCCCAAACAGTACGTCATGTCCTGGGTTTAGTTTAACCAGTGCAGTTTGTATCGGGACTATTATTTTGATTTGGAAGCTGTACCTGTCATTAGTTTGTAAGGGAATTTGTTAGTAGTGAAGTCAAATTGTAGTTTCATTGAGCTTGCAGTAAAATAAAATTTCCAAATCTTTCACATGAAGTTAAGTTCGCACCTCTCTGATTCATACTTAGGTTTTTGAACCTGTATTTCCAGTTTACTGATCATACATACACACACACATGTGCCCAGATTTGATGATGACACAAAACTGACCGGATATGTTGAGTAGCCGAATTTAGATCAGTATCAATCTGGCTAGGCGGGATTGCTGGATGACAGCTGATGAGATGAGATATATAACAGAAATAACTGTCAACTTGAGCTTAAGCCTGGATCTCTCATTATCTATTAGTTATTGCTGTTCATTCATGTCCAACTCTTTGTGACCCTGTGAACCACAGCACGCCACTGCTGTCCATACAGTGCTGTTCAGTATGGTTTGTTTTGGCAAAGATACTGGAATAGTGTTCCATTTCTTTTTCCAGTGGGTTAAGGCAAACAGGGTTAAGTGACTTGCCCAGGGTCATACAGCTAATACATGTTGAAGATCAGATTTGAACTCAGGCCTTCCTGACTCCAGGCCCCAGGGACTATCCATTGAGCCACCTTGTTGTCTTTAGCTGTTAGCTATAAGAGCTATCAAAAGTTGCTAGTTTTCTGTTGTAATCTACCTTGATAAGCATTCCCTCTCTGTCTTCACTTGAAATTGTTTGGTAAAAGCATTAAATATGACATATACTGCAGCATAAGTTCCTCCTTGCATCCCAAAAAATGTATGGAACTAAACATTTTATATGGAAATTGTCTTAGTGAGCCAGGATTCCTCATGCCAAAGAAAAATACTGTGCTATGAGCCAAAGCCCAAGAAGCCTTGCTAGATAGATCTGCTGCTCAAATGGATCTGTGATCTCATCGATTTGGGAGTGCCCTCCAACAAAGCAGATTGCAAACCATCCATGCTTTCCAGTGCTCTGCGCTTCTGGTCCATGACCTCCCAAACATTTGTCACCAAGATCTTCTAATGTGCTAGAGGTGAGAGGCCTGCTGTCAGCTATCACCCACCTTCTGTCCTATAAGTATTTGATGGCACACTGTACTCCCGATCCTCAGAATGGCTCAATGGTTGTCTTCTACAGCCTGCTCAGGCCCCCATAGCTAGAAAAGACCTACCAATGGACAGAAACATATCCTGGAATAACAAGAATTGGTTCATTTCCCACCTGGACAGGAATGCTGTCTAACTGCCATTGCTGACTATATCATTAGGGAGTCTAGGGAAAAACAGATCATTCTATCTCAAGGCCGCCTGCTTCAATTTGGAGTGCCTCTAATTGCTAATGAAGTTTTATTTTCCTTACATCAAGCAGAAATCTGTTTTTCTTCTAATTCTGTGTATTGCACATAGAACAAGTCTAATCCTTCTTCTACATGAGTTACCACGTGGTCATAAGTGTTCTCATCTCCAAGCTAAACATCCCCAGGTCCTTCCACCTGGCCTTGGTTAATTAACTCAAAATAAAATGGGGGAAAATATTCTCATCATGAATTTTCATGGATTCAGTGGATTTCCATAAAGCTCATTTATGTTATACTTTTTCATTACTAGCACTGGCAGTTTCTAGATGTTTGAATTATATTCCTTTTTTTTCCCCACTAAGAATGGATTTTCCCACACATAGGTTTCTAATTTTTGAAATCCCTTAAGGCATTATTTTTCATCTATCTGGCTTTTATTCTTCTGAGATTAGTAGTCAGATAATGGAAACAGTACCCAACTGTCAGGACAACTGAATTCTAATGCTGCTACTGTAGCTAATTAGCTGTATGCATTTGGGCAAGTAAAGTCATGTCTCTGGAGGTTGGTTTCCTCATCTCTCAAATGAGAGGATTCAGTTTTGGATGATGCGGTCTTCTCAGAATGCCATAAGTAATTTCTCAATGCTTCCTGAATAAAGCGTAAATAATTGATTCTAGCATTTAGGGTCTCCTACCATCTTGGCTGCCACCTACCTTTTCACCCTTTTCTCATACTACTGCTTCTTTATGTATTCAACTTTCTAGAAAAGCCCAACTGCTCTCTGCCTCCTACTTTGGGTATGGCCTCTCAGCTGGAATACTTGCTTAAGTGGTTTTCCCATGCCTTTAATTTACCTCTTCCCTTCTCTTCCCCCAGACAAAGTGATTTCTCCCTTCTACTTCATGCTTTGTTCTTTCTTCCTCATACTGTAGGTATTTTGTCCTTGTCATTCCTGATTGTAGGTTCTTGAAACCAAGTTTTGTATAGTAGGCATTTAACAAATGTTGATGGAGTAAAAGTCTGAACACCCTTCTAGCTTTAAAATTCTGTGATCATAGTAGGTGCTGTGACTGGGGGAAAGAGCTATTTAGGGGGTTGGGGTTTTTTTGGTACTTTAAAAAATTTTAAGCGTAAATACAAGATAAGAAATGAAAAAAGAAACAAACTTAAACACTAAAACTTAAATACGGAATAAGAAGAAAAAACACTGTCATGTACACAGCAGAACATGAGAGGATTCAAACTGTAAAGCAATAAATTTATATTTCAAGAAAGCCTATATAATGAATGCTACACATTGTGTTCAGAGCCGTCTGTCTTTTCTTTACTTTCTCATAGGTTTTGTTTTGTTCCCTGCCGTGCTCTTTTTACTTTGTCTCCCCCACTTCCCAGGCTTCAATTACAACCCAGATATAGACATATAGATATACAAACATATATATATATATGTAATACATGTATATATTGTGTTCTTGAAACAGTATTTTGAAGTCTTTTTATTTTTGAGTTTTTAAGTTTATTTTAAACTTAAATACAAAATAAGGAAAAAAAAAACATTGCCATGTGCACAGCAGAACCTAAGAGAGGATTCAATATAAAGGAATAAATTTCAATTTCAAGAAAACCTATGTAATAAATACCATACATTATTTTCCAGGCTGTCCATCTTTTCTTTGCTTCCTTGTATGTTTTCTTTTGTTTTCCTGCTGTACGTTTTTTACTTTATTTTTTCCCCTTCTTCCCCCCACAAGGCTGTAATTAAGCACAGACATACACTCCAGTAGATATACATAGAGATCCATAAATGTATACCTATATACACATACACTCAAACACATATACGTAAGACTGTATTGTTTATTTCCTCTTATCATCCATGTCTCTGAAAGTGGAGAACATCTTCCTTTATAAGTTCAAGTCCATATTTTTCTAGATCCACCAGCTTATCATTTCCTAGACCACAACAATATTCTGACCCAATCACATTCTATCTGAGAGATTGTCTCTGAGAGTTTTTCCCCCAATTTTCTGCATTTGCTCTATTCTTGGCTACATAGGTTTTATTTATACCAGAAAATTTTAATTTAAAATAATGAAAATTATCCAATTTCATACTTCAACACTTTATAATATGGTTTAGACTCTGATACTACTGAATCTAGTTCCTTCACATCTTTTTCACCTGGTTTCCTTGAAGTTCCTGACCCTCTGCTCTCCAAATGAACCCTGTTATTATTTTTCTGACTCAGTAAGATAATTTTTTAGTAATTCAATTGGGATATCATTACATAAATAGATTAGTAAGGTAAAATTGTCTTTTTTTTTTTTTTTTAGTTTTTTGAGTTTATAGAAAAATTGGGACTAAGTTTCCTTTCTTGATCAAATGGTAGAATTAGGTTATTTGTGTATATGTTATCATTATGTGGATTTTCCACAGAAATATTTAAGTACTTGCTTAAAAGTGAATAGTTTCATAATAATGTTCAGCCTCCAGTTTTTTTGTTTTTGTTTTTGTTTTTTTTGCTCACAGTGAGCATCTAGCTTTTGTTTCAGTTTGAAAAAATAATAAATGAGGTTGGTGGTAGAACCTTGTGTTAAAAGAATTGTTGTACCCAATTCTTGGCATCAGAGCTGCTAAGTAGTTTCCTGCTAGTTTGCTTTCAGGGTTCTAGTATGACATAGGTAGGGGAATGGAGGGGCTTTGGCTGAGATGGAGTTCCCATTTTCAGGTCTTGGGCCTAGGAGTGGAGGGTAAAGAATTCATGGGGTGGAGATTGTGTGAGGGTTTTGGCTTCTGGGACTCCTGGAGGAAACTCCCTCTAACAATGCAAATCAGTACTTCCTCCTAGAGAGTAGTTGGAGGCCAAGGCAGGTTCTTTTAGGTGATGGGTGTGTCAGAGACTGTACTAAAACCTGGGATTTTCTGATTGAGGATGGAGGAACCAGGGTACAGGAGAAAATAAGCCAGCCAGGAAATGGTGACATTTGGGGGATTGAAGGAACATGAAGAACTGCTTTGCCTCGTGGTGGCTTGGAGCAGGCTTTTAAGGGCAAATGGGGAGGGGGCCTTTTTCTGGAGTCCCTGGTAAGTGCATGTTCCTGTCATCACTTCTATCACTGCTTGCTTACTGTACCTTGAAACATTGTGGACCCTAGAAAACAAAGACCAAATGGTGTTCTTGAGAATATTTGGACGGGGTGACATCTCTTTGTTCAGGTATTTCCCAGGTCTTCTCCCTTGGGAAAGAGAGAGAGGGGAAACCAATGATGGGTCACAGGGTTATAGATGTAGAGCTCCATTTATCCAGGCTCATAGGTAACCGATAGCATTTATAGAGCATTGTCAGGTTTGCAAAGCAGTCTCCACATGTTATCTCATTTTATCTTCCCAAGAACCTTGTGAGGTAGGTTCTATTATTATCCCCATTTTGTAGTTGAGGAGATTGAGGCTGAGAGAAATGACTTGCTCAGGATCACATATCTGGTTAAGTACCTGAGGCTGCATTCCAATTCAGGTCCAGTCCAGTGTTCTGTCCATCAAACCCCCTAACTGCCTGGTGATAGACAGCAGGATCTTAGGCATGCAGCAGAAAGGGCCTTGAGAGGTCATCATCTTTGAGCCCAGGGCTTCTGACTCCAGATCTAGTGCTCTTTCCATTGTTTAAGACAGGAATTATTTAGGTAATTATTGAGTATTTTCATGTATGGCATGTGAATAAATTGATGCTTCAATAAATATTCAGTTCTGTTTGACAAATATTTGGCTAGATTGTACGTGCTGTGATAGGGAGTACCAAGAAGAATATCTTCCCCTTCATGTAGCATGCACAGGAATTAGTAGATACAGTTTAATTTGAGAGATCATTAAAAACAGGGGAATAAAGGAAGGCCTCCTGGAGGAGGTAGCACCAAGTCTGAGTCCTGAGAGAGTCAAGGATTCTTAGCATTGGAGGTCAGTCACTAAGCAGTTACTAAGCACCTACTATGTGCCAGGCTCTGGGCTAAGCATTGAAGATAGGAACCCCCCCCCAAAAAAAAAGAGAACCGTACTCCAAAAGAGCCCACAGTTTATTGGGGGAGACAGCACACAAACAACTATGTGCAAACCAAATATGTGTGGGGTGGTTTGGAGAGAAGGCTGACTGAAGAAGGCTTCTTGTAGAGAAGGTGAGATTGTAGCTGAGAGTTGAAGGAACCCAGGAGGTGGGGATCAGGAGAGACGGAATTCCAGTATGGGGAATGAGTCAGTTAGGAGATGGGGAGGAGCAGCAAAAAGGACCATGGCAGTGGTGAGAGGAGGGCAGGAGGGAGGACATGGCCAGCATGGGGAAGACTGCCAAATGCACAGAGGGGGAAGAGAATGTTGAGTTCAGGGAACAGCCATCCATATTTGGAATGCAGAGTAAGCGAAGGGGATTCATGTGTGAAATCAGCCTGGACCAGGTAGATGTGAGTCTTAAAAGCCAGGCTTAGGAGTTTTTATTTTAACTGAGGAACCATGACAAACTATTTCAGGGTTTTTGTGTAAGGAAGTGATAGAGGATTACAAGTTATTTTGACAGCTGTAGGGAGGCTGGGATAGAGAGGGGAGATATTGAAAGCTAGGAGATCAGTTATTAGGAGATGATTATGATAGCCCAGAAGAGAGGCCACAAGGGCCTGGCCTAGGGTACACGAATGGAGAGAAAGAGACAGAGGGAAGAGCTATGGTAGAATTGATAAGACTCGGTGACTAATTGTATAGAAAGTAGAGGGTGAGAGGAGAGTCAGGGTTCCAGACCTGGGTGATTGGGCCTCTCCCAGAGCCGTGGGTCCTGAGCTGGGGGAGGGTGTCTGCTGTGTGGCCTTGTTTTTCACTTAGAGAAGCTGTGGTCCAGAAAGGTAAGAATCATTCTCCAGCATTTCACAGGTAGCAGGTGGCAGTGCCCATGGTAACATGGCATATAGTAGAGGCAGAGGCATAGGCTGGGACTTTGCTCTGTGTCCTCGGGCAGGATAATGGACGTCTTTTGGTACCTTCATCTCTAAAGGGGAGTGAGTGGGAAGACTAGAAGCCTTTAAGGTCCCTTCCAGCTCAGGATCTATGATCAATAGAAGTCAGGAAATTTAGAGAAGGATGAATTTAGAAGAAATGAGTTCTCTTGGGGATTTGTTCAGTTTGTTGTACCACTGGAACAATCATTTAGAAGTGTCCCAAAGGCAATTTGGGGTGTGAGACTATAGTTTGGGAAAGAAATCCTGCTTATGGAGCTGTGTGGTATTTGAACTGAGATAATCACCCAGTCTGGGAGAGCTGTTGAAAACCCCAAAGGAGACAGTGCACAGGAGTGTGGGAAGAACCTGGCTGGATAGCCCTGATGAAGTGGCCAATCATTCCATATATTTGTTTGTTTATTTAAGTTCAGTTTTCTTTTTAGTTCCAAGTTCTCTCCCCTCAGCCCATTGAGAAGGCTAAAAAAACAAAACTGCTGCAAATGTATAGTTATACAAAACAAATTCCTGTGTTAATCAAAGCATTTTATTTGTTAAGTATTTACTTTCTATTAAGCTCTGTGCTACAAAGCATGTACTATTTTGCCAGGCACTGTGATTACAAAGGAAAAGAAAATGGTGTTAATGCCCTTGGTGTTAAGGAGTTTACTTTCTAATGGGGGAGGCAGTGTGCATGCTCATGTGTGTGTGTGCGCGTGTGTGTGTGTGTTTGTTAGATGCATGCAAAGTAGATAAAAGATAAGAACCCCAGCAGCTGGAGTGAAAGAGCTCTTGCAGAAGGTGGCACCTGAGCTGAGTCTTGAAGTAAAATCTGGCCTTCTAAGACTCAGAGGTGAGGAAGAAGAGTGTTCCAAGTATTGGGAATAGGCAGTGCAGAGGGACAGAAACTGGAAGTATTGTTGCATGAGGAAGCATGAGTAGACCAGTGTGGCAGAACTTTAGAGTATGTGAAGGGCACCTATATTATAAGAAGACTGGAGAGACAGGCAAAGAATTCCAAAGAGAGTGGTTTCTGTTTGGTCTTAGAGATACTAGGAAATCACTGGAGTTTGAGTGCAATGCAGGGACATAGTGAATCAAGCCTGTGCTCTAGTAGTGTGTTTATTTTGGCCTGCCTTGTATTATAAAGCCCCACAGATGCTCTTCCTGCCGCAAACAACACCAATAAACAACAAAAATAATAACAAAAACCTCATCATAAACATGTATATAACATACAGTATTGTAATATTGCAAACAGTTCCTACATTGATCATGCCTGAAAATGTACGTCTGTGCATTTCAGATTCATCTCTTCGTTAGCAAGGAGGCGAGTGGTGTGTTGCATCCAGACTAATGGTTCACCATTGCATTGATTGTAGAGCCCTAAAGTCTTTTAAGTTTTTCTCTGTAACGTTATAAAAGTTGTTCTGGTTTGGTGTGCTTACCTTTGCAGCAGCTCATAGACATCTTCACAACTTCCTCTGAAACAATCATATTCCGTTGTGTTCATAAGCCATAATTTGTTTAGCTGTTCCTCAACAGAAAGACTCGCTCCCCCACTGCCCAGTTTCCAGTTTGGGGCTATTCCAAAAAGAGCCACCAGAAATATTTTTCTCTCCATAGGTTTTTCTCCTCTTTCTTAGATCTCTGAAGGATAGCTGGGCCCAAAGGCTTGCGCATTGTGCAAGGGAGCCGAAATATGGTACCCTTGCAGATTGCTTTCCAAAGTAGCTAAACTAAAAACAGCTCCATCAGCAGTGCACCAATGGACCTGTCTTCCTGCAGCCCCACTAGCATCTGTCATTTTTCTCTTTTGCATCTTTTGCCAGGTTAGGGGATATGAATTAGAACCTCAGAGTTGCCTTAATTTGCACAAATCCGCACTTTGGGAAAATCACTTTGGTAGCTGAGTGGAGTATACAATGAAGTAGGCAGAGACTTGAGGTATGAAGACCCATTAGAAGGCTACTGGAATAATCAGGCTTAGTGCTTATGTGGGTCTGAGCTGGGGTGTGGCTGTGTAAGTGAAGAGAAAGGAGATAGACATGAGGGATGTTATGGAGAGAGAAACAGCAAGATGTGGTAACTGATTGGATATGTGAGGTGAGGAATAGAGAAGAATCAAAGATGACAGATTTTGCACCTGGGTAACTGGAAGGATGGTGGGTCTGTTAACAGGAATATAGTAGGTGATTAAGAAAAATTTATTGTATTTTAACAGTAAAAGAGGGGTAGGTTTGGGGGGGGGGGTGAAAAATGGATAGTGAACCAGTAAAAGACACTCTGGGAAAAATTTCAGAGGGTTTAGAGAAAAGGTAGGTAGCATCCCACAGAGTAAAATGCTGTAGAGGAAGTCAGGCCAAGAAGAATGGAAAACTTTTTTTTTTTTTTTGCCTTTTGGAGGGCAATTGGGGTTAAGTAACTTGCCCAAGGTTACATGGCTAGTTTTGTGTGTGTGTGTGTGTGTGTGTGTGTGTGTGTGTG
>NW_027185697.1:484077-534999 GCF_028583685.1 Petaurus breviceps papuanus | reverse complement strand
TTGTGTGTGTGTGTGTGTGTGTGTGTGTGTGTGTGTGTGTGTGTTAAGTGTCTGAGGCCAGAACCGAACTCGGGTTCTCCCGACTCCGGGGCGGGTGCTTTACTCACTGCACCACCTAGCCACCCCTGAAATGGGAAACTCTTAATAAAGTTTTGAATACCCAAAGGAAATTAGTCTCAATGAGAAGGAAAAGTGAGTTACCTGAAGAGAGAGATAGGAATGTAGAGAAAGCTAGCCACTTAGATTTTTTTTAATGTATTTATTGATTTTAGTTTACAACATTCAGTTCCACAATCCCTTGAGTTCCAAATTTGCTCCCCATCCTGGCCTCCCCCTCCCCTCATGACAGCATGCAGTCCAATATCAGTTCTACAAATAACTTCCCACTAAACATTAGTCACGTTGTAAAGAAGAATTATAACCAGTGGAATGAATGACGAGAAAGAAGGAACAAAACAAAACAAAAAAGAGAGCAAGTAATTTACTTCAGGCTGCGTAGTTCTTTCTCTGGATATGGATAGCCCTCCCCATCTTGAGTCTCAGGGAATTGTCGTGTAACCTTGCATTGCTGAGAGTCGTCCAGTCTATCATAGTCAGTCATCACAGAGTCAGTCAGTGACTGTAATTATGTACAAAGTTCTCCTCGTTCTGCTCCCCTCACTCAGCATCAGTTTATATAAGTCTCTCCAGGTTATTATGAAGTCCGTCTGCTCCTCATTTCTTATAGCACTGTAGTATTCCATTACATTCATATACCACAACTTGTTTAGCCATTCTCCAATTGATGGGCATCCCCTTGATTTCCAATTCTTTACCACCACAAAAAGAGCTGCGATAAATATTTTTGTACATATGGGTCCTTTTCCCACTTGTATAATCTCTCTGGGATACAGCCCTAGAAGAACTATTTAAATTTTAAAAATATGTCTACAGAAGACAGAAGCTATTAAAAAAAAAAAGCATTCTACATAACCCTAAGAATTACATCATGTAATATAGTTCAGAATGAGCTGAGCCTGGTGAGAAAAGCTAAGGAAAACAGAAGGGAAGGGGCAAATTAGATATATGAGGAAGAGAGAGAGGAGGATCAAAGAGAGGACAAGCCCTGTTGCTCAGAGTGGATGGGAACAGTGATAACTGATGACAAAGAGAAAGAAGACAGAGCAGCCTACTTCTAATTTTGTTCCTGATTTCTCTGCCAAGGAGAATGACCTTTGCACTGAAAAGGCACAGAAAAAAAAATGGATAATAGGGAGTCGATACCTAAGACAAATAAAGAGATAGTAAAAGAACACTTAGCTGCCTAGATGGATTCAAGTCACCTGGCCTTAGCGAACTACCTCCTTGGGTACTGGAAGAACAGTCATGTGGTGATTGTCACTGTCAGTGAGATTTGAATGGTCATGCAGAATGGCAGAGGTGATGCAGGAGTGGAGAAAGACAAATAATCTTCTTTTCAAAGAAGGAAAGATAATACAATTAACGTATTATTTGTAGACTAGTGGATTTGACTTTGATCATTGGCACAACTCTGATATATTGTTAGCAAGATGGTGAACATCTAGAAAAAGAAGAGATCACAAAAAAGCCAGTATGGCTTCAGCAACAACAACACGTGTCAGAATAACTTTTTTTTCTTTATAAGAATACTGTCACGGGAATGAAGTACGTCTAGTTTACCTAGATTTTAGTAAAGCATTTGATAAAGTATCTCATGAAATTCTTGTGAGAGAGATGAATGTGGGCTAGATGATAGTAAGATTAGATGGATTTGGTACTGGTTGGATGGACAGACCCAGAGTAGTTGTTAATCATTCCATATCAACTTGGAAGGAGTTCTCAAGTGGAGTACCCCCCAGGGATCTGTGGTTGGTTGTCTATGTGTTGTTTAACATTTTTACCAATGATTTGGATTGACCAGTGACCATGGCATAGATGGATGGTACCCTGATCAGATTTGAAGGTAGCACACAGCTCACAGGGATACAGTACAACAGTGAGGATCTTGAAAGGATCTTTAACAGGACCTTAACCTTGTACTGATTAATATGCTGAAATTTAATGACGAATGTAAAGTATTAACACTTGGGTTAAAAAGAAAATCTCCATAAGTACAGAATATATTAGAGGGCATTTTGAAAAAGAGCTCAGAGTTTTAGTGTATTACAAGTTCAGTATGAACTATTAGTGGGATGGGGCAGTCAAAAAGCCTAATCCCATCTTGGGCTTCATTAAGCTTCCAGGAGTAAAGGAGGTTGAAAGTCCCACATCAGTCTCTCATTCTGTAGTCTGTCCTTGTCAGATCAGATCTGGAGTGTTCTGTTCCGGGCACCACAGTTTAGGGAGGGCATTTAGAATATGGAAAATGACAATCTTCTGATAGTGACAGAGAAAGGCAACCAGTATGATGAAGGGCCTCAAATCCCACATTTGAGGATTGGTTGAAAAAAAAACTGGCCTAAAGAAGATAAGACCTAGGGGGATAAGACAGCTGTTTTCAAATATTTGACAGGCTGTCATATGTAAGAGGGATTAGATTTATTCTGTTTGGCCCCAGGGGGGCTGAACTACTATCAGAGAATAGAAGTTACATAGAAGTAAATTTAGGTTTAATGTCAGAGGGCAAACTTCCTAGATTGCAGCTATCTGAAAAGTAGAATGGGCTGCATCTGGAGGTGGGAGGATTCCAAACCCCTTATTAGAGGTGGTCAAGCAGGGTCTTGGTGAGTGTGTTGTAGAGGGATTTTTTTTTTTTTCAGGAGTGGAGTTAGACTAGATGAGGTAACATGGAATAGTGGTTTAGAGTGCTGGCCTTGGAGTCAGACCTGATTCAGACCCCACCTGAAACCATTGTCAGTTTGGACTCTGGCTGCTCTGTTCATATGATTTCTCTCCAAAATGAGGGGGGTTTGATTCGAAGTCATCTAAGGTCTCACCTCCGTCTCTAGCTCTGATTTCTGATCTAGATAGCCATGCAGGTGATTTCTGGTTCTAAAATTCTGTGGAAAAGGTGGGTTTAGATTGCATAACAATCAGAATAGAGCAGTGTCAACGACATCAGTGAATGAGAAAGTGTCTAGGAGGGTTGGCAGTGTCATTTAACAGCAAAGCACCAGACTAGTCAGAGGTCTTGAGTTTGAATTCTGCCCCTGCTGTTTGCTAGTATTTTGGTCTTGGGCAAGTCACTTAACCTCCTAGTGCCCCCAATTTCCTCATCTGGAAAAATTAGGGGGTTGGACTGAATGATTCCTAAGGTTCATTCTTGTCTAAAATTCAGTGATTCAAAACAGCAGTTTTGAAAGCTAGAGAGAAATTGAAGACAGATTGAAGACTGAGAAAAGACCTTTAGATCCAGCAGTTAAGAAATTGTTGGCATCCTTGAGAGAGCAGTTTTGGTTGTGTGGTGAGTTGGGAAGCCTGATTGTAAGGAGTTGAAAAGTGAGCTCTGAGAAGTGAGTGGAGGATGAAGAAGAAGCAGAGAAAGTAAACAGCTCTTTGTAGGAGCTTGGCAGTGAAAGGGAGCAGAGATGTAAAGTATGATATGGATAGTAAGGCCAAGTAAAGAGCTTTTTAAAGAAGAGAAAGACCTGGGCATGTTCATATTTGTCAGGGAAGGAACCAATGGAAAAGTGAAGCTGGGAAGTGTGAAAAGGAAGGAATGATTGAGGCAGGTTTCCTGAAAAGAAGGGAGAGAATAGATCAAGGACACAAAGAGTTGGCATTCGCATTGACAGGAAAAAGGGGCCCCAGAAGGAAAGAAGGAAGGTGACTTCCAGGTGTTTTAAGACCTGACATAGAGGAAATGAAGGGACCAATAAGTTTGCCTCATTTCCCGCTCATTAACAAGATTCTCAAACTAGGAAATTGAGGCTACCTTGCCTTTTTCATACATAGAGCCAGGATCTCCCGCACTTTTGGGTGCTTATACCTCTAGCCTTTTTCTCTCCTGTACTCTTAATATGTATGTATAACCAATTGAAATTTATATTTCAAGAATTCAGCAGGTAGGCAGATAATGCCTACTTCTAAGCCTTAGGGCAGTGGGGGATACAAAAATACAAAAGAAACAGCCCCTGTTCTCCAGGAGGGAGAGATAGAACTTGTGAAATATCTTTTGAGGAGGGAGAAAGTGCTTCAGGCAGGGTTGGGGGGGGGGGGGGCGGTGTTAGATATCAAAAAAGTGGCACTCAGACTGAGTTTCTAAGAAAGATAAGGATGAGGATTCTGAGAGGGGCAGATGAGGAAGGAAGGCATTCCAAACTAGAAGGATGACAGATATGCCAAGTTAATTTTTGGTAACATCTCATCTAGTTTGAATGGAAGATGAAGTACACGCAAGGAAGCCAAGTGAAGTAAGGTTGGAAGAGAGCCAGATTGGGGAGGGACCATGAAAGCCAAACTGAAGCGTTTTATCATGGAAACAGCTAGGAAACAGCCACTGAGGATCTTTGAGCCAGAGAAGTCTTTTAAATGTTACTAACATTTCACGTTGTGTACATATTCAGATATAATTCAGCTACATATTTGTATTTTATGCCTCTATTTAAGATGACATTTTTATTAGCGATTTTAGCAGTAAATGGACAAAGATTTGTCAAAATACCTTTTATACAAAATTTCCCCTTAATTCTCTGTGTCCTCATTAGTAGAATGGTTTTTAGAATAGATTAGAGGGAAAACCTTGCTACTATATTAGCTTGATGTTCATTGTACCTGTAGTAAGTCTCAGTGATAAGAAATGAATTGTCCATTCACTTTGAGTTATTTTTCAAAATTTATACTAGTGTAAAATTACAATTTTTTATGTTAGTCTATGTGGTACAATGGAAAGAGAACTGATTTTGGAGTTCAAAAGACTTGAGCCCTCTGACCTGGGTTCTAAACCATACTCTACTGGGGTAGCTTCATCAGATCACATAATCTTTCATTTCCTCATCTGCAAATTAAGGAGGTTAGCCAGGATGATCTCAAAAGTCCACCCCAGCTCTAAATTCTATCATGCCAGTGTTGGTACAGATCACTTAGAATGAAGGAGGGGGTGGGGGAGAGAGAGAGACAGAGACAGAGAGAGAGAGAGAGAGAGAGAGAACCTAAGTCAGAGGTATAAAATATTGTCAAGTGCTCTGAAATCAGATTAAAAATGTAATTGGGAGATATTTACAAAATAAACAAAAACTCTTAGGGATCCTTATGTATGGATTATTGGCCCAGATTCAATTAGCCTTTGACATCACTGACCTAGATTGATGGTTATGTTAGGGCTTTTCTTCAAGATGTAAAATTCTTTGGTCTTATTTAGAAGATCAGAATTGTTATAGACATTTAATGGATGTTTGCATGGAAATGGATTAATGATATCAAAGTCATTATACTCCTGGTATGGGACAGGAATGCTTTTGTGTACCCTACTTATTTTGATTGATTCCTATACAAAGTTGTGAAGTAATGGTTTGAGCATTAGTGATATGTTACATATGTGTACAGGCTTATTCCATTCATTGACTCATAGATATATGACTGAAAGATCAAAACCACATATCTGTGACAGTTTTTCAAAGTGTTTTGACTTCTGTTGTTTTATTTCATCTTTACAAGAAAGATAAAGATGTGAAAGTGACCTGCTTGTGGTGCCCTGGTTCATTAGCGGCCATAGCAGAATTAAGGGTCCTAACTCCAGCCCATGACTCTTTAACCTTCATTAGGATGACTAAAGGAGACTGATAAAATAGAGAATTACATCTTTTGTCAAATTATCTGAAATACTGAAGACGAGATTGAGTTTTCAGACTGGAATTTTCTCTGTGTTACAAATAGAAGGAAGAAGACTGTCTTGACAGTGAAGCCAAGACAAGTTCCTTGTCACCCTGGTAGCCTTATTGTTGACAGGTGTTGAACAGAAACCAGTACTTAAAAGCTGAACCAGGAGGGATCTTAGTGATCATCCAATTCATCCCCCTTATTTTATGGGGTAAGTTGCCTGGCTAGCTGCAGAGATGGGACATGCCCTAGGTCACCCCCGCCCCTTCCTAACACTGCCTCTTCTTAGATTCATTCCTCCTTAGAAGTGAGGAAGTGGGAGCGGCTAGGTGGTGCAGTGAACAGAACACAGACTCTGGAGTCAGGAGGACCTAAGTTCAAATCTGGCCTCAAATGCTTGACATACTTACTAGCCGTGTGACTTTGAACAAGTCACTTAACTCCAATTGCCCTCCAAAAAGCAAAAAAAAAAAAGTGAGGAAGCAGTCATGCCTCAATAATATCACAAGGAGAAGGGTAGCAGAGGCATGACATATTGGAATGTAAATACTTGTTTGGGGCATGTATATTTGTATGCTTACATTTAAGTAGATCTACATGATGTCCTCATGCTGTATATTGCATTCTGTGACGTGGGGGTAAGAAAGTTGCCCAGGTTCCCTATTTCGTTCTCTTCAGCAGACTCCTTCCTGCATCTCACTCCAATCCAGGAATAGTCAGTATCATTGTGGCTTAACTTCTTGCACACTCTCTGTGGTACAACCTTGAAGGAACAGGGATTCTAAAAGATAGAGATGAGAAAAAGGGGAGTGTCTTGGGTCAGTCAACAAGCATTTATTAAGCCCTTTCTGTCAGTATGTTAGGTACTGTCTGGGGTGCTGGAGAGATAACAGTCCCTTGTCTTGAGGAGCTTACATTTGATTGTGGAGACAAGTCCATGTATAAGTAAATGGAATAAATATCAAAGAAATTCAAGTTGGTGGAGTGGGGAGCGTAGGGCACTAGCAGCCAGGATGAAGAAAAGTTTCCTGTAGATGAGTCTGGAGTTGCGGCCTTAAGAGAAAGAGGGATTCTTTCCAAGAGTTGTAATTGAAGAAACAGTGTATTTTATCATATCAGACTGCCATTGCAAAGGCCAGAGGTGAATGCCATGTTCAGAGACCTGTACAACTAGGCTGGACCTTAGGATGCAGGAAGGTAAGTTAGACCTTGTGGTAAAGAGATTTAAATTCCAAGGAATTTCTATTTGAGCCTGGAGGTGATGAGCACTTGGAATTTATTGAGTAGGGTAGTAACAGTTATCACAACTGCGCTTTGGGAAAATCACTTTGGGAGTTCTGTGAACAATGGATTGGAGTCTGGAGAGCCTTGAGTCTTCTGAGACTCTGAGACCATTAGTAAATTATCGTGATAGTCCTGGTGTGGAATAGCAAAGGCCTTGATTTAGGATAGTGGCTCTTTGAGTGGAGGGGAAGGGTCAGGAACAAGAGATAATTCCATGCCAGAAAACTTGAGTGAATACTGATTGCCTACAGAAGAAAATCTTTAGCCTGGCATTTGAGATCGCCCCAATTACCTTCACAACTGGTCTTAGGACCCTCTGCTTCCTAACATGAACTTTCTGCTCTAGTCAAGCTGATAGGTTCACTGTCCCTACCCTGCCTACCTAGCCTCTCCTACGGAGACAGTTTGCCTTCCACCTCTTCTGTAAAGCTTCTGTTCTCTTAACTGATATTCACCTCCTGAGAACACCAGTGGGGCAATGCTCCTACTATTGTTTGATACTTAAAGTCTTCCTTGTATCCTTAGTTATCTCTGTTATGTTTAGGTATCTTGGTTTAAACAGATTGCTTCTTGAGGCAATAGCTAAGTTATACACTGTTTTCTATTTTCCCTTACTTTTTCCCTGCTAGCCTTATGCATAATAGGTGCTCAGTAAATATTTGTTTAATCAGAAAAACTCAATGGATTGCTGCTAGAAATAGTATAGGGTGCCCCCAGTACTTTCCATTCTGGCTCCTGTTGCTCTGTATATAGAGTTGGGCAATAGCACAATACGCTACTGAGATTAGATGATAGTATGCAAAGTCTGAAAGAGAACTCATGTCCTCCTACAACTTTTCTACATCAATAAAGGTAAACTAAAGGTAAAGAGAATGGTAGATAGTTTGTTTCCCATGTGGCAGCTGTGTGTGTGTGTGTGTGTGTGTGTGTGTGTGTGTGTGTGTGTGTACGTACATTATGAACCCCCCTGGCTTTAAATTTGAGAGCAATTAATTGGAATCTTTGTAAAAAACATATTAGAAATGTGATTTTTCTTTAGTGTTAAAGCATCTTAGCATTGTTACTTTAATTTTTTTATAAATCCTGGATATTTCCAGAAATTATTGGCTGGCAATATTCCATGAAGCGGATTGGATCATCTCTTTGGATTGCTCTGTATGTGAAATGATGACAAAGTTTATCCATTCTCTGAGATCACTATACACCCACCTTCTTGTAGTGCTAGGTTCCTGTTTTAGGAACTCTGTGCTGGTCTCCAAATGCCCAGCAGTCTCACAGTGTTCTGCTGTGGACAGTTGGTGTAGGTGGGGGCGTTTATGAAGGAGTGTATGGTGTCAGCAGGGGTGGAGCCTCGTCTGTTGGAGGTTTCCTCTTGCCAAGATGAATGATGGGAGTCTGATCACATACTGCTGCCTTGGAGCTTGATACCCTTTTATACTAGTGAACTTACAACTCAGCCACTAGTTTTCTGGGACATTTACTAGCATAAGATTTAGAAACCTCTGTAGTCCTCAGTGCCATCAGCGATATGTAATAACTAGGCTCTAGCTGCCACTGGATGGCACAAACTATAACAGAAGAAAAAAATTCACAGGATCATAATTGGAGCTGGAAGGGATATCAGAGACCATGTGGTCCAACACCTTCATTTCACGCATGAGAATACTTAAGCCCAGGAATCTCCCCAAGACTATATAGGTAGTGAGCATCAGAGATAGGCCTGACTCCAATTTGGTAAGAAGGATGGAGGGAAAATGAAAGGAATGAGAATAAATCGTAGTAGTATAATATAACTCATGGTTACTATCTGTTATCATTAATGCCACAAGTTGCCTATCCCTATCCCTAATGCATAGTAGTAAGCAATCAAACTTATTTTGAATTCATTATAATAACCTAACAGAAAACATAAGTACACATATACTACACATTGTTTTACATGGCTTTATTGCTGTTAGTATACTGCTGCAACGAAAGAACATTTGGTTTTGATTAGATCCTCCACAGATTTATGTCACATGACCTCAACAGGGCCCTCACTCCTGCTAGGCAATCTTACTATACCTTCCGTATCAACTCACTCTCCTACTTTTTCAGAACAAGTCTTCCCATAGCTCTTCCCTCACTCTCAAAGTCTCTCAGCTAAGAACCTTGCCTCATATTTTACAGGAAAAATTGAGGCCTTTCTATATGAACTCCCTCTCATTGCCTATCTGGCATTTTTTTGCCACTGTCTTCTCCTTCACCCCTGTCTCATAGAATGAAGTGACTTTATTCTTTATCAAGGCTAACCCCTATATTTGTCCATGCTATCCCATTCCATCCTGTCTTTTCTGTCATCTCCTTTCTTTCACTTATTTTCAGTCTATCCCTCTGTTATCATGTCTCTTCTGCTCTTTGGGGCTATACTAGAAAAGGTCATCCACATTAAGTACCTCTACTTTCTCTCCTCTCATTTTCTTCTTAACTCCTTACAACCTGACTTCTGACCTTATTATTCCCCTGAAGCTACACTCTGCTGAGTTGCTAATGATCCCTAAACCAAATCCAATGGTCTTTTCTCAGACCTCATTGTCCTTGACCTCTCTGCAACCTTTGACGCCTCTTTTGATTCTCTCATCTTTCTGGGTTTTCAGAACACCATTTTCTCTTGGTTCACTTTCTGCCTTCTGACTGCTCTTTTTCTGTCTTTGCTGAATCCTCCTCCAGATCAGGTCCTCTAACCATAGGTGAGGAGCAGGTAGGTGGTGCAGTGGATAGTGGGGTGCCGGGCCTGAAGTCAGGAAGACCTGAGTTCAAATGTGGTACCAAGCACTTATAAGCTGTGTGACCCTGTTTGCCTCAGTTTCCTCATCTGAAAAATGAGGTAGTGAAGGAAATGGCAAACCACTCCAGTATCTTTGCCAGGAAAGCCCCAACGGGGTCATGAAGAGTCAGACGTGACTGAAACAACTGAACAACAACAACCAAAAAAAGGTTGTCCCTCAGGGTTCTGTCCTGGATCCTCTTCACTTGGTGATCCCATCAGCTCCCATGGATTTCATGGCCATCGCTATGTGGATGTTTCTTAAGTTTGTCTTTCCCACCCCAATCTCTCTGGTGGCCTCCAGTCTAGCAACTTTAGCTGCCTTTCAGACTTCTCAAACTGAATGTCCAAAACAGAACTTGTTATCTTCCCCCTAAAACCTCCCCCCTCCTACCTTCCCTATTGCTGTAGAGGGCAACACTATCCTCCTAGGCCCACAGACTCCACCTAGGAGGAATCCTGGATTCCTCACTGTCACCCCTACATCCAAGTTGTTGCTAAATCCTATCCGTTTCCCCTTTGCACCATCTCTTGAATATGCCTTCTTCTCTCCTCCGACACTGCCATTTCTCTGGTGCAGGGCCTCATCTAGATTATTCCAAAAGCCTGCTGAGGGGTCCTGCCTGCCTCAAATCTCTCTCTATTCCAGTCCATCCTCCATTCAGCCACTACATTGATTTTCCTAAAGTGCAGATCTGACATGTTGCCTCCCCCACTCAGTAAACTCTAGTGGTGCTTCCAATTGCCTCGAGGAGCAAATACAAAATACAAAATTTGGCATTCAAAACCCTTCATCACCTAGCCCCTTCCTACCTCTCCAGTCTTTTCAAACCTTACTCCTCAACATATACCCTTTTCTCCTGCCACACTGACCTCCTGGCCATTCCATGGAGAAGACATTCGGTCCCCATGCTATTTCCCATGCCTGGAATGTCTCCCTTCTCAGCTCTGACCTACCTCATTTCCTTCAGGCCCTAACCAAAATCTACCTTTCTACAGGAAGCCTTCCCCAACCCATCTTAATTCTATTGTGTTCCCTTTATTAATTTTTCCTATTTATCTTGTGTATAATCGCTCTTTCTCTATTTGTTTTACATGTCTCCACCATTAGATTATATGTTCCTTGAGGGCAGAAGCTTTCTTTTACCTCTTTTTGTACCCCTAGTTCTTAACACAGTGCCTGGCACATAGTAGATAGACACTTAATAAATGTTTATTGATTGATTGATTTCAGGGAGCCTGTATTTGAATGCTTTCTCATTGTCTTGATTATGGATAATGGCAGGAAAATCCCTTCAAGTATCTCAAACCTATAAGATGAGGGAATTGAAGTAGATAACAGCAAAGATCCCTTTCAGCTTTAAAACTCACTGAATTGCTGAGTTATAAATTATTGATAAAACAACTATATACTTGAGTATAAAATTGGAAAGCAAGCTATCATAGGATTAACTGTGCTCCTCAAATTTGTAGATACTTCTCAGTTCTGCTCAAATGTCGATATTCTGGAACATAGGAATAATATTTTAGCTTGAAAAATTGGGGATGATAGGTATACCAAAACTTTATGGAATTTCATAGGAACCAAGTACAACATATTTGGAACAAAAAGCAAGCACAGATATAGAATTGATAGAAGTAGAACAAAAAAAAATCTGAGTCATAGAGTAAAATCTGATTTTGAATCAACTTTAGTTTTTGTAAATGTTGTTTATTATTTAAATCCATCTTGATATAGCTTTTGGGACTATATTAGAAGTAATACAGGGCAGTGTGAGGTTGTTCCGGGTTTAGAATCAGGAAGATGTGGGTTCATATCCCACCTCTAATAATTTACTTACTTACTTGTCAAATATCATCAGTTTATAGTTGTTGTTGTTGTTGTTTTTAGCTAAAAGGGCCTTTAGAGGTCACCTGGTTCAGTTCTCATTTTGTTGATAAAATCCAGAGAAGTTGTGAATTGATGAAGGTCAAGTGACAAAATCAAATTTCAGCTCAGATTCTCTGACTCATAACCGAGCACTCTTCCCATGGTGCCATGTTGCCTTTCCACCGGCGTGGAAAAACTCTTGATATTTTGTCACCCAGGAAAAGATGTTGGTAGATTTCATGGACTATATGGCTACTCTAGCTCCATCCTCAAGTCATCTAGTACCCATACCAAACTCAGTGTGTCCAAAACCATGCTCATCTTCCACCTTAAACTCCGGCGTCTGCTGTCTGTCTTGTCTGTCTGTCTGTCTTTTTCACTGCATCTCTGTGCTGCCACTATTTGGCTGCTTTTATTGAAAAGCCATATGAGTTGCCAACCATGTGTGTAGGACATTGTGCCAGGTTCCAGAAATACAAAGATAAAAATGAAACTGTTCTTGCTCCCAAGAAACTTGCGTCCTATTGGAGGTGATTCAACATATATATATATATATATTTATATATCACAGTAAGTAAATAGAAGATAGCTTGGGGAAGAGGAAAGGTGGGGGCAGCTGAGCTGAGCTTTGACTGAAGATAAGGATTCTGAAAAGCAAAGACGGGGATCATTTGGTATTTATTATGGACACACACTATGTGCCAGGCACTGTGTAGGGATGTAAATAGGCAAAATGGTTCCTGTTCTCAAGGACTGTACGTTCTAATGAGGAGACACATATGTTTGTATACAGAATAAATATGACAATACATATAACTAAAAACAAAGCAGATAAATGCAAGGGAGGAGGGTACTAGCAGTTGTAGGGAGGCCATCAGGAAAAATGTTATATAGGAGGTGTCTTGAAGGAAGAGAGGGATTCTGAGAGGCAGATAGGAGAAGGAAAGGCATTCCAATCATGGTGGGTAATAGTGCAGAGCTGCAAAGAGAGAAGATGGAGTATCCTATGTGTAAGAAGCACAATAAAAGCAAATTTAGCTAGATCACAAAATATGGAATGGGCAATGATGTATAGTGAGACTGGAAGGATAGGTTGGGATCTGGATGTAAAGATTTCAAAATGAAAGGTAGAGTAAAACTCGGGGAGGAAGGAGAAGGAAGATAGATTTTGTGAACAACTAGTAGTATAGTTTGGCTGGAGCTTAAAATTTGTGAGAGTAATGAGAGATCAGACTAAGAACGTAGGTTAGAGGCAGATTGTGGAGGGCCTTAAAAGTTCTCAGACTGAGAGGTTTCTATTTTATCCTAAGTTCTTTTGAACAGAGAAGTGACATGGGTAGAACTTACTTAGGAAGACTATTTCAGCAGCTTCGTGGAAGGTAGACTGCAAAGGTTATTGAGTAGAAACAGGGAGAGTAATTAAGAAGCTGTTAGAATAGTCTGGGACGTGGGAGGCTGAACAAAGATGGTAAATGAGTAGAGAGAAGTGGGATATATGCTAGACATGTTAAGGAGGTAGAATCTACTTCATTTCCCATGTTCTCTGATGAGTATCCCTTACCTCATCAGGAGACTTGAAAAAAATTTTGTTCTTCATGAGAGCGATTTACAAGCATATTTCATAAAGATTTGTGAGGGGGCAATTAGAAAACTTGACTAGCCCCTGTCTTCAAAGACCTTGCATTCTAATGCCACCTTTTTTTATCTATTATGATTTTGGAGATTTTTTTTGTTTTTATTGTTTTATTGATGGATTTTTTTTGCTGTCACCCCCAGTACTTCCATTGCCCCCCAAGAATGCTTCGTTTTAACAACAAAGTATAACTGAGTGAAAAACACCCCAATAAACCTTGTAATCGACACAGTGCCCATACCTGATTTTCCCATCTTGTTTCACTCACCATAGTCTCCACACACATATACATGCCCATTTCTCTTTTAAAAGACCTTCCTATAGGGTGCAATAGTGTTAAATCTTGTGGGCTCACTTTTAAGTATGATATCTTTGAGTATCTATTAGCCTAGGAACTAACCCTTTAGGGAGCCTGTGAAATAACTGGTTTGAAGTGTTTTCAGTTTCCTTTCTGAAGAGGGGACCCTTCCCCATCAGGATCATTGTAATCATTTATTAAAAACACAGACTATTAAACATACTTGATCAACATGTCTTAAGGAAGTTATACTAACCAACCTGTCTTTGGAATTTACATAGATAGCATTATACTTGATACTGTGGTCTGGAAGAAGACCTGACAGATGTAGCTAACCAAGTGCTGTTGAATTAACCAGATATAAGCAAATGATGGACCTTGAAAATCCAAATTCAGTCCTTATATATGATGATCTTCCAGAATAAGAGATATAGACCATGGACGATGGATCCATGCACCCTTCTCCCCATCTACCCATGCTTCTCCATCCCAGGGGAAAATGACATCAGCATTATAGCTGCAGACTTCACAGTAGACATGTAAAGCTAGGTTGAGAACAAACAGGCCAAATAACCAGGTGATTTGGAGAGCTAAAGGCATTGAGATTTGAAGCCAGAGTTCAGTGATGACCATCCTGAAAAGAAGATATGACTAAGAAAAGTTCCAGGCACCCAGGAGGAGAGTAGAATTAGTAGTGATGAGAGGCCTGAAACAAGGCCATGTTGGACTTCTTCATGGGATCCTAGAAAGTCAAATGATATGTGCTTCTATGAGAAAATAGAAGGGGCACAGAGCCATTGTACTGCAGCTGAGCCCTCCTCCCTTCCGGATCCGGCTCTGACTCTCCCAGTACTGCAAGTGCAATGCTGCCCCCTGAGGGCTAATCTTTTCTGAGCCTTTTCGATTATAAGGCATTACAAAAATCAGCAGATTCCATTAAAAAATATTAATATCATGTCGGCCCATAGTAGGTACTTCATGAATAATTGTTGCTTGATGTCGTCTGATTTATAAGTTTTATAAGTTGTCTTTAGTTCATAAAAAACTGCTGTACTATGAGTAATGAAGGAATTTAAGGTATAGAATATTTTCAAACCCATTAATCTGCCAAGAAGTATGAAGTCATTATTGTTTTATTTTATATTTTTATATAAATTATTTTCTTAGTCCTGTTTACTTTTCCTCTGTGTTGGTTCAAACAAATCTTTATAAATTTCTCTTATTGGGGTTTTTATTCAGGCTGTCTATCTTAAGTGTAACCTGGTTTTCCTGAGTCTGCCTTTCATCTGCCTTTAATTTCAGATTGACTTGCTTTCCCTTTTAGCTTCTCATTTGACTTCTGATAGGGAGATTTTTTTCTTCTTCCTTGGACTTTAGATCTACCATTTAGCTTTCTGTTTGAAATTGTCCTAACACACTGCTGCTTCCCTCAACACAACCCGATTTTGGTTCTCATGAAATTCAGACTTAAGAACTTTTCTTTGCCTAACCTGATATGCTTTGATATTTTGAAGGATAGATGCACTGCAGATGGCAGCTCCTTCTTGCTTTCTCCTCCTGCATCATTTCTCTCAGAGCTGTTCTTGTGTTCTCTGTCCCTGGAATCTCATCTCTGGATCTACTATGCTTTAACCTTCCTTTTTACCCTTTTCTGCCACCTTAAGTTCTTGCCTCTCTGTGCCCCCTCCTGCCTGTTCTTGCTCTCTCCTTGCCCCATTTTTTTGTGTGTTTTTTCCCCCAAGACAAAGTCCTTTTCATTGTTGGACAGTGTTTTGCTTTTTTGTTGCTAGTGCTTAGCACAATACCTGGCATACCAAATGTGCTTAATAAAGGTTTGTTGGCATTGTCCATATTTATCTGCCATATACTTAATATACCTTTTTAAAAGGTGTTGAGTCTGGAAGGCATCTGGCAGTCAAGTCACCTTTTCAGAAGTTCCTTCCTGACAACACAATAGCACAAATATTTTTGTAATACCTATTTATAGCACTATTAAACTATCTCAGTGATTCATACTGAAAAAAAGATCCATCTTTTTAATACAAATGTCCCTCTTATGATGCTGTATGGTTACAAATCTTAGAACACTAGGCTCCAAGGAACCAAAATTGTAGATGATCCACAGGAGACTGAAAAGATATATAATGGAAAAAAGTAGGTGGCCACATATTTCCTGGGCGGCACCCTATATACCACAAGTGACATAGAAGGTATGGGGGGGGGGCAGTATGAGAGAGGAGGAGGTGGGGTGGTCACATAATGAAAATGACACTATCTGTATATGTCTGAGTGCTCCTCTAGTGCCTAAGAAATCAATCAGGCAGCATTTCTTAAATTCCCATGATGTGCCAGGCGCTTAGCTAGGCACTGAAGATACAAAGCCAAAAGTAAGTCAAGACCAAGGGGAAGAATTCTTGAGTTAATCCTTTCTGGAGAAACTATTGGAGAACATTAACAAGAAGAGCAAAAGATTAAGGTCTTGTCATCTGCCCTGATGGAAGAAATACTCACAGTTGTGAAATCACAGATCCATTTAAGTAAATAAGATTGTACATTTATATTTTAACAGAAAAGACATCATCTCCTTAGCAGAATTATCTCCAAGAAAGAGAAATCTTATCCCTTCTATTCCACTTTCTCTGCACATCTACCTTCATTAAATATCCATCATTACTTTCCCGACTCCACCATTCTGGTTACCTAGCAAGAGCCCTAAGCATGTATTTGCCTAGAGTCTCAGCTTTAAACTAATAGGGAAGTGGGAGACCTATGTATATCTACCAAGCTATACACCAGTGGTAATGTGGGAAGGAGAACGGCCCACTAAGAGCAAGATGACCCACAAGAGACAAAATTCCAGAAAGCTGGCAATAAAACCGCTGACCTCAAATGCCTTTACATGATGAGGCACAAAGGAAAGATAACAAAGTGAATGAGAGGTTTTTCTCAGGACAAGGAGATGCATTTGACATTAGAGACACTGCTGAGACATGGTTGGAATCAGATCTGTGGCTACAATGGTTCTAGAAGGGTTGCCCTTTTTTAAAAGGAGAAAATAGTTAAAAGGGTAAAGTATCATGGAATAGCATTTATTATTAATACTAATAGACATTTTATGGTACTTTAAAGCTTGCAAAGCAGTTTACATACGCTATCTTCTTTGAACCTCATAACCACCATATGAGGTAGGCATCATTATTCCTATTTATGGATAAGGAAACCTGAGATCAGAAGTCATAAGTGACTTTTCTATGGTCACTCCAGTACAAAGTAGAAGAGCCAGGATTTGAACCCAAGTTTTCCTGACTCCAAATCCAGCAGTTATGCTAGGAAGAAAACTCAGGAACCAAAGAGGGAAGCACAGTGGAGAACCTCTGGTCTCCAGTGCTGTTGTCAACAGAGTGTCACGAGTCACCCGGAAGGAAAGAGGAGCTCTAGAAATGGATGGCTATGCACAGAGGCATAATATAACAGGGATGGGCAACTACAGTTATCCACCCTGTGCTCGACTTCTCCCTATCCAAAGCGGAATAGCTGATCATTTCTTGATTTGCCTTAATGAAAATTTCATCACTTTGAAGAAGTGAAATCAAGCAAGGAATTTCCTTTGTATACTTGATTCTCATCAAAAAGAAGGAACTTGATTATTGGTATGTAAATGATAGGAACCTTGATGGGCAGAGGGAGGAGGAAAGTAAGCATTGCTTCATGGAATTTGTGATACAAATGAAGAAAGTTGGGAACAGTCTGATATAAATCCTAGCTTTTGGAAGGGAAGATTTCAAACAATCCTGAGAAAAGATGGTCTATAGGGTTATGATAAATCAGTTTAAGAGGAACAGGAAACTCAAGAATGAAATCCAGAAGACCCAAAGAAATCATTCTAGTGTAAGAGGAAAGAGGGGATTATCTAATGATACCAGTGAAGGATGAAGAGAGAATTTGTGTGTCAAATTATGTATTTTTTTTTAAAAGAAACTCACAGAAGGTAAAATCAAGGGTAGGTAAGAGAGTAGAAATACAAACATGTAATATGGTAGTGTAAGAATAGTATATTTCATTTCAGTTGTTTTTAGTCATGTCTGATTCTTTGTGACCCCATTTGGGGTTTTCTTGGCAAAGATACTGGAGTGGTCTGCCATTTCCTTCTCCAGTTCATTTGACAGATGAGGAAACTGAGGCAAACAGGGCTAAGTGAGTTGCCCAGGGTCACACAGCTATTAAATATCTGAGGCCAGATTTGAATTTAGGAAGATAAATCTTCCTGACTCCAGGCCTGGTGCTCTATTCACCACATTATCTAACTGCCCCAAAAGAATAGTGTAGGGAGTGTGATAAAGCTCAGAATGACCTGATTCTGGCAAGGAAAGCAAAGGGGAATAAAAAATAGTCTGGGTTTTAAAATTCGTTTTGGGGAAAAGAGGAGAATCAAAAAGGAGTAAAACAGTTGGTCAGGGTTGCTGGGATAATTATAAGTCATGCCAGAGAAAAAGCAAAATTTTTCCAGTTACTATTTTGTTTCTGTTTTCTCTGTGAAGAAGAATGATCTTTGAACTGCAGAAGTCAGAACCAAATGGCTGATAGGGACAAGTATGAAGGTAGAAAGAGGTCTCTTCCAGGTCTCCTTGACGAGTTAGTCACCAGGTCCAGATGGCAATCTATCTCTCCTTTTAAACTCTTATCTATCTAGCTGTCTGTGTCATAGAGTGCTGAAAGAATTGGCGATTAGGATGGCTGAGCCACTGTCAGCAATCTTTGAGCTATCGTGGATTATAAAGAAGTTCCAAAGAACTGGAGAAGGCATTGATAAGCTTCAGAAGAAGGCAGCAGAGATGGTGAAACATCTCCAGATTCTTTTACAATAAGCATCATTTAAAGGAATTGAGAATGTAGGAAAGACTGTGTTTGGCTCTGTGCTGTCTAACTTTTTTTCCTCAGTAACATTAGATTAATGGCATGCTCATCAAATCTGAAGATACTACAAAACAGGATTGTATAGTGAATATAGTACTAAAAGATAAAGATCCAAAAAGATGTTGGCAGGCTGAAATATTGCACTGAAATTCAGTAGGAATCAATGTAAAGTTTTACACTTGGGTAAAAAACATCACTTTCACAAGTACAAGAGAAGGAAGACATGGCTCAACAGCAGTATTCCAGAAGAAGATCTGAGGCCAGAAGAGAGAGGGTTGTGTGTGTTAGTTTGCTCCAATCTAAATATGCATCAGCACTGTAAAGTGGATGGCAAAAATTTAGAAGGCACTAAGGTCAAGGAGGCCCTTCAAAGGCTTCTTGCAGATGGTGGGACCTTAGGTGAGACTTAAAGGAAACCAGGAGGAACAAAGTTCCAGACATGGGGGGCAGTCAGTGAAAGTGCTTGGAGTTGAGAGATTAAGTATCTTGTTCAAGAAACAGCAAGGAGGTCATTGTTACTTGATCACAGAGTAAGAAGGAGAGTAAGGAATAAGAGGACTAGAAAGAAAAGGACCAGGTTAAAAAGAACTTTAAAAGCTAAACAGAACAAGGGAGGAAGGGAATGAATCTGGAATTTAAAGTTTTAAAATCAAATGTTTAAATATATATATATATATAATTATTGTCAATGTTATTTTTCATGTAACTGGGAAATGAGATATAAAGGCACTGGGGCATAGAGACACCCACCGTGCCCTACTGGAAAATTCGGAGGGGTTATGGAGGAAGATATGGAAGAGAGCAGATTGGAGGAGGGGATATCCAGTGGGACCGCTATTTGGGGTGGAAGGTAGGGGGAAAAAAACAGGGAGAAAATTTGTAACTCAGAATCTTGTGGAAGTTAATAAAGCATTTGATTAAAAAAGAATAAAAAATAAAAGCCAAACAAATTTCTGGGAGCCACTGGAATTTATTGATTAGGAGAGTGACATGATCAAACTTGCATCTAGGTAAGTTCAGTTGGACAGCTTCTCTCTTTTGTAGCCAGACTCCTAGAAAATGCTGTATACCCTCATCTCCACTTCCTATACTCTCAATTTCCAATGGCTTAACCTGGCTTCCACCCCCATTATTAAACTGAAATTGCTTTCTCCAAGATGATCAGGGATCTACTAATTGCCTATTCAGTGGCCATTCTTAGTCCCCTTCTGTCTTGACTTGTCTCTAGTTCTTGGCACTGTTAGCTACCCTCTCTTTCCTAGATAATATCTCATCTCTTGGTCCTCACAATATTGCTCCTTTGGTGTTCCTCCTACCTGTCTGACCATTCCCTCTTTTTGACTGGTTCATTATCCCTGTCTGTGGGTATATTGTAGGGCTCTGCAAGGCCTGTAAAGGCCCTGGGCCTTTAACTCTCTCTCTCTGCCTTGTCTGTTTATGAGCTCATCTACACTCTTGGGTTTCACTCTCATATTTTTGTCCCTTACTCCCATATCTACTTATCCAGTCCTGGTCGTAGGAGCTACAGTTCCACGTCATTAATTGCCTACTGAATATCAAAAGATATGTGGGCATCTCAAATTTGACTTGTCCAAAAGACACCTTATTATTCACACCTCTTCTCTCCCGTGCCCCTGGAAGCTCATTATTGGGATGACCTCATCCTGGAAGCCTTGGTACTCCACCTCATCATTACCCTCTGCCTCTCTGGTCACAGTAAGGCCATGAACTCCAAACCTCTGTGTAAGAGAGAGCTGTGCTCAGACATCTCTTCAAAACCTGCTGTACTTCTTTGAGACTTCTCTGACTGACTCCTTGACACTGGACCCCAGTAGGGGATACCTTCCCTCCTCCTTTTTAGCTTCCTTTTGTGTTTTGTCTTCCCTCATTAGATGGTAAGCTCTTTGAGGGCAAGGACTTCTTTCTATTCTCATATTTGTATCCCCAGCACTTAACATGGTGCCTCACACATTAATAAATGTTTATTGATTATTGTCTTCTCCACTCCCTTCCCCAAACAAAATAAAGCAATTTTCTTGTCATCTATGTCTGTTGAGTCCACCATGAGCTTTGCAGTTACCCACAATCTTGGATGCATAGCCTACTTTCCCTCCACTCACCCTTCATATCCAGTTAGTTTACAGGTCTTTATAAATTCTTCCATCACAGCACCTCTCCAGCCTATCTATCCACTTAAGCAGCTAGCACCCTAGTTCAGGCTCTTCTCCTTTTACCTCCACTACTCCAACAGACTCCTCATTGACCTGTCAGCCTCCTAACTGATTTCTCTGCCCAGCCTCCTTTCTTCCCTCTCCAGTATGCCCGCCACACAACTTCCACAATGATGTTTTTTTCTAAAGCACAGCACTGGCCATGTAGCTCCCACATGCCTCTGAATAAAATACAAATTCCTGTAGTTGATCTTTAGAGGCCTCTTCAGGCTCCCTGCATTTACGTCCTCTTCACGCACTCCTCCATTCTCACCAGGCAGGCCTAGCTGGGATTCTGCCTATAGTGCATTCTCACATCCCTGGGCTCTTCTTGCCCTCATGCACTTCTTCCTGTATTCTGCTTCTTAGGATCTAGAGCTTCTTTCAAGGCCCAGGTCAAGAACTGTGTCTTATAGGGAGCTATCCTTATTTCTCTATCTCCTAGAGCCCTCCCCATGGATGCTACTTTGTCTTTTCCTTGTGTATACTTCCTACTCTTATATGTTCATGTTGCTTCTTCCCAGTACAATGTTGTCTTCTTAAGAAAAACGGCTGTTTGGATATTTTTTTCTTTATACCCACAGCCTTGTACAGCTCCTGCCACATAAGAATTAATTATTGAAGTGAATTCAGATGATGGCTGAATAACTTCATTAGTCATAATGCTTAGGGTGGTTACAGTGTGGACTAAGTCGATTCCAGCTTGGATGATCTGTGATTCTCTCATTTAGATCCAACCCCCTTATTTTATATATTATGTGAGTAAACAGAAGCCTAGGCAGGTCTGCATTTAGGCAGATCCCAGGCCCTTGGAAAGATGAGGTTCAGTACCCTTCCTGATAGACTCACTTCCAAGTACAGTAGGGCATAAGAATGCCTAAGCTCATGTGAAAAAGACTTCAATAAAGGTTTTTTAGTAGCCTGGAAGGTCAAGATAATAGGACAGGCAGAAAAATCAATGCAGTCTTGGACACAGTCACAGTATAGTAGTTGTAATGAGGGCGATGAGAATTTGCAAGGGCCCCCCCCCCCCACACACACACACACACACACACACACACATACATTTCAACTCACCTGCAGCATTTTGTTCTGATTAGGGTCCCAACAGGCTGGAACAAGACCAGAAAACCAGCTCATCATGTGGAAGAGAAGGAGGAGATACAGGGGATCCAGCTGCAGGTGTTCGGAGGGTTGTCATGTGGGTAGAGTTCAGCTGAATATAACAAAAAACTTCCTATCAATTAGAACTGGCAAAAAACCAAGAAGTGCTGTCTCTGGAGATGGTTGAGCCCTAAGTGACCACTGGCTAGGGATGCCTGCTCAAGTAGGGAATAGGCTTGAAGAGGTGACTTCATACACACCTAAAGCAAGTCCTAGCTTGAGCGAGATCATTATGACTAAGTATGAAAAAAATATTGACTGATTTTGGAAGACTTAGGCAGTCAGAAGTGTGAAATTCTAACCATCTGGGAAAATTCAACTCATATTTTGCATTGGAAAATACTGAGAATGGTAATATAAGTGGGCTTCCATTCAAACAAGGGAAACTGATTAAATTTGACAGCAGAAGTAGAAATATGATGCTGATCGAATGAATTTATAATTTGTCTAAACTGATGAAGACATTGGGTTTATAATCTCTTCAATCATCCTTGTTTCATTATTTCCCCCACACACACCCTAACACTCACCTAGGTGCTAAGTCCTTGATTCTGCCTTTCCAGACTATCTGGCATCATGCCCACTCAGTTATCTGGGATAACTTGTGGTGAAGAGGAAGGATTCTGAGTCCAGGAGCTGTTTAATTGGGAAGAGTCCCTCACTTCTGAGTCTCATTTGTAAAACCAAGGGATTTGTCCAGATGACCTTTAAGGACCCCTTCAGCTTTGAGTTTCTAATAACTTTTTTTCTCTCCTTCCTAGGCTACTTCCATAGCTCAGCCCTCATGGCAGGACTTTGTTGATCAGGGTCTCCTTTTGCCCGAGCTCCTCTTATCCAGGCTGCCCCACACACAGATGCCAAGCTCATCTTCCAAAGGACCAGGTGTGACTAGGTCACTGTTCCACACACAAACTTTGGGTGACTTATTGCCTCTAGAATAAAAGCAAACTCCAGATTGGCATCTAAGACCTTCCACAGTTCTGGCTCTAACGTACCTTGGCAGCATTGTTTCACATTGCTCCCTTTCAGACTTTCTACAGTGTTGTCAAACTAGACTATTAGCTGTTCCTCAAACTTGTCATTCTGTCTCCAGCCTTTGTACATTTGTGCAAACAGTTGCCCGTCCCTCAACTTAGTGTCTCGGAATCCTTCATGACTCATTCAGATCTGCCTACTCTGACATACTTATCTTTGTATGGTTTGTATTCCCCAAGGAGAAGATAAGCATGGTACAGCGGGTAGAATGCCAGGTCTGGACTCATACCTGAGTTCAAACCAGGTCTCAGATGCTCACCAGGTGTAGGATCCTGGGCAAATCTCTCAACATCTGTTGGACTCAGTTTCTCTTCTGTAAAATGGGTATAATAGTAGCACCTGTTTTCCAGGGTTGTTAGAAGGATCAGATGAGAAAAGAATTGTAAATCACTGAGAGCTACATAAGTGTCATCTGTTGTTGGCTGTTCTCTTTCTGGGGGAGTTTCATTGAGTAGATGCTTATGTAATGATTGAATTGAATGTTTCCGCTTCAAAAAAGCAGTCAGTTTAATTCAAACAACATTATATTTTATGTTTGTTGTATGTAGAGCAGGGTTCCTACTCTGACTGGGTGTGGCATATACCTCAACAGTACGAAAGAAAAGGTGCTTAAAGGATGTTCAAGCAGAGTGTTTGGGGGTGGGCTATCAGGAAAGCAGATTGGAAGACATGACTTTGGAGTTGCATTTTAAAGACTAGGTTGGAATTGTATAGTTGGAAAGGTGCTTTGTCCAAATGCCCCAAGCCTTGCTGGTACTATTGTTTGGGGTTTATATTGTATATGTTGAGATTTATAAACAACATTATTGTGAACATAACCATAGGATTCAAAAGATCATTTTCTGTTTAGTACCAAATGTGAGCTCTTTTGAGTCTGGCGTTTGTCTTATAGTATTGGCTTCCTTTTTTTTTTTTTCCTAAAAGCACTTTCTTGTATTAGGTGCATAATTTTGGTCAAATAAAAATTTTCGTATCACTAATTTCTTAATTACAGGTGTCTTAGGCATGAAAAGAGTGCAGAAAGTGATAGAAAATTGAGTGAGCCTAAAAGGAAGGTAACCTTAGAATTAATCAGAGGTGCACAGGAGAGACCTATTTTTGATTTAAGATTTCTTTGCCTGTAAAAGAAAATAAGTTGTCTAGTACTTGTTATGTATTACTTAAGAATAACTAAAAACAGATTCAAATTCTTTTTCTTGGGAAAACAGTCTTCCAGAATGCCGTGCTGATAGACACCAGAATTCCTTATAGAGTTCTGCCTTTATTATTTGCTTTTTCTCTGCAGAAATTCCTGACTCATGGTCCTGACAATGCAGTTTGAACACACACAGATTCTCAGAGTTGGAAGGGACTTTTATTCCTACTCCTCCCAAACAAATCCTCACTACAAGACTGACAATCTATCAGCAAGTATATATTAACTACCTACTATGTGTCAGGCACTGTGCTAAGAACTGGGGATATAAGTGCAAAGAATGAAACAACTCTATTTGTATTGAGCTTACATTCTAAGGGGAGAGACCACAAGTACATATGATGAAAATATAGACAACAGAAATAGAAAGTTAATTACCTACAGATCTATACCAGCAAATATAAACAAAGTAGTTTAGAAAGAGGACATTAGCAGTTGGGGAGAATTAGGAAAGGCTTCACACACAACAAGGTGCTTGAGCTGCCATTGTCAAAAGATGACCCACTTCTTCCCAAGGCAGCTCATTCTACTTTTAGGTAGCTTTCATTTTCTATGAAGTTTTTCCTTTGTTGTTTTGTCAATTAATCCTGTCCGATCCTTCGTGACCCCGTCTGGGGTTTTCTTGGCAAAGATATTGGAGTAGTTTGTCATTTCCTTCTCCATTTCATTTTCCAGATGAGGAAACTGAGGCAAACAAGGTGAAGTGACTTGCCCAGGGTCACAGAGTTAGTAATTGCCTGGGGCTGGATTTGAATTCAGGTCCTCCTGACTCCAGGGCTGGCACTCTGTATGCTGCACTACCTAGTTGCCCTAGATTTTCTTTCCATAAACCCAAGTTCACTGCTTGCAAATTCTACCTGTTATACTTCTGGGAGCCAAGCAAAAGAAATCTAATACCTTTTCCATGGGATAGCCCTTCAAATACTTGAAGGGAACCCCTGTGGGTTACTTAGGTCTTTTCTTTCCTGACTTTTTCAGCTGATCCTTCTACAACATCATCTTGAATGTTTCTTCTGTCGTAATTCTTTCTCTGAACTCTTCTTGGCTTGTGAATGTCCTTCCTGAATACATGAAGGTTGGAGTTTTAGGACATTTAAATTCGTATGCAAGACAAATTTGCTGTTTGTGGAGTTTAGGGGTTTGTGGGGGAGGGAGTAATTGACTTTTTTCTTTTATCCATTGTGATGATCATTAATAATGGTTCACATAGAACAGAACCAGGAGAATGTTGTATATGGTAACAGCAATATTATTTGATAGAGAGCTGTGAATGACTTAGTTATTCTCAGCAATGCAGTGATCCAAGACAATCCCAAAGGATTAATGATGAAGTATACTGTCTCCAAAAAAGAGCTGATACTGATTGAATACAGAGTTAAAGCATGCTATTTTTCAATTTCTTTCATTTTTTTCTTTTATTTGAGTCTTCTTGTACAAAATGACTAATATGGACATGTTTTACATAATTGCACATGTGTAATCTATATCTGATTCCTTACCATCCGAGAGAGGGGGCAGGGGAAGGAGGGAGGGGTAGAATTTGGATCATAAAACTTTAAATCAAAATGTTCAAAAAATGTAAAAATAATGATTCACATAACACTTTAAGGTTTACAGAGTATTTTTCCTATAACCACCCTGTGAAGTAGATAGTACTTATTTTACAGATGAAGAAACTAGGCTTCAGAATTTCCTGTGATTTATCACAGCTAGTGTCGGTTGTAACACAAATTCAATTTGACTTAAGTCTGGTTATCTTTCCTGCATCAGTCTCTTGCTTCCCTCGTTAGCACCAGTGCTCTGGGGTCAAAAGAAGCACAGTCCAGTCCATTCTCCACTTGTACTTTTACTTGTATACAAAGATGGTGCTGAGTTGGTTGTTTCATTAGTAGTGTGAAGATGGTTTTATGTTGACTCATCTAAATTCCTTCAATCAGTTGCCATTGTGATCAAAGATGGACATGGTTGAGAGGGCTAGCTGAGTTTAGGATTATGTTCTGTAGCTATTATTAATTCATGTGCTTAGGAAACCTTATAAATGAGGCTGAATTTGCAAGTAGTTTGGTGGACATTGAGTTGATTAACCAGCCCTCCTACAGCTGCATTTTGTTGAAGGAAACTGAGTGAGAAAGCTTGGGGTGGCCAGTGCAGCTCCATTTGTGCTTCTGGCAAAACAGCGTCCTGTAATGGTGAGTCAAGAGCATCTTTCTCTTTGAGGACTACACAAACAAATAGAAGAGAATAATTATCTTAGACCATGCTTGCTTTTCAAACTAAACAAACTTAAATTTCTGACTCCTTGTGGTACCTTAAGGACTTACTGATAAAAACTAACCAGCTGATCGTTAAGTGCCAAACCTAACTTAATCCTCCCCACCTCCTAACGTCCCTGTTACTGTAGAGGGCCACACTATCCTCCCCACTTGCTCAGGCTCACAACCTGCAAATCATCCTGGGCTCCTCATCAAGGCTTCCCCCCCACCCCCAGACTCAATCTGTTGCCAAGATCTGTTGATTTTGTCCCCTCAACATCTCTTGAATGGAGCCCCTTCTCTCCACAGACACTGCTCCCGTTCTAGTGCCCATCCTCTTTGCCTCATGCCTCAACTATTGCAGGAGCTGCTCGTGGGTCAGCCTGCTCCAGAACTCTTTCCATTCCAATCCATCCTCCATTTAGCCACTAAAGTGATTTTCCTAAACCTCAAGTCTGACTGTCACCCCCTACTCAGTAAACGCCAGTAATTTCTTCTTGCCTTGAAGATCAAGTACAAAATGCTGTGTTTGACACTCAAAGCCCTTCATAACCTAGACGACCCCTTTCTCCCCATCACTACCACCTTTCCACTCTTCCTAAGCCTTCCTCCTCGACACTCTTCAGTCCAGTGACCCCAGCCTCCTGACTGCTCCTCAGACAAGACCCTCCGTCTCTTAGCTCAGGGCATTCTCTCTGGCTGGCTGTCATATTTGGAACTCTCTCCTTCCTCATCTCAGCCTCTTGGTTCCCTTTAAGTCCCAACTAAAATCCCGTCTTTTACAAGAAGCCTATCCCCACCTTTCTTAATTCTAGTATCCTCTCTCTGTCAGTTATTTTCTGTTTATCTGTACATAGCATGTTTGTATATATGTGTTTGCTTGTCTCCTTCTTAGATGCTAAACTCCGTGACATTAAGGGTCTGCCTTTTGGCTGTTTGGGGTCCTTAGCATTTAGCACAGTGCTCTTAACAGCTGAATGAATTTAGTATCTTCTCTGTGCAAAGCATTGTACTGAATGCTTTGATTGGTAGGTTTTCTGCTGTCAAGTATATGTTGTTGTTAGCACTGCTTCATATTACCAAGCTTGTCACTCTGCTATAAGAGGGAATTCAAATCCTAATGTATTGTCTTTAGAAGAGACCTTAGAGGTCATCTTACCTAACCCCTTATTTAATAGATGAGCCAGCTGAGGCACAGAGAGGTTAGTTGACTTGCCCTCTGTCGCACAGCTACAATGGCAAAGTCAGGGCTAGAGACCCTATCTCTCCTGACTCCCAATCCATTTCTCCAGCATTCCACCATTTCATAAGGAATTCCAATTGTGTGCAAAGGTTGGGGGTCCAAACCGCCTTTTAAGTGGTTTTTCAAAATAGAGTAACCATGATGAGCTTTATACTGTCTTTGAAAAAGCTTGTATCTTGTTATGCACTGAAGGGCTTAAGAATCTGTCTTTTCATTCCTAGTAGAAGGAATGTGAAACACTCCTTGAGAAAACGCCAGTCTCAGGCTAGGGCCAGTCAGAAGGGAGAGGTTTATGTCTGTCTCCACCCCGCCCCCCCTCCACCCTCTACCCTGCCATAGGAAAAAAGAATCAGTGGTAGAAACCATGACGTTGACTTGAGATTTCTGTGCATAAGATTCATGCTTGTGTCAGTACAAGATGAACTATGCAAAGAATTAAATTTGACCTCATAGCTAACAGTTGAGATCCATGACTGGAATACGATGCTGGAAAGATATACCTTTTTCAGAAGAAAGAGGGTAAGTTAAAGAGCGCTGGATAGCATTGTATATTAAGAAAATGTGCTCAGATGAAGAAATCCAGAAATTAGAAGGGGAGAAGAAGCATCAGAGTGGAGATGGATGCAGACAGAAGCAGACGTGATATTGTCATACTATAGACCACCTAGACAGGAAGAGGACATAGTTGACTTCAGGGAGTAAGGAGATCACTAGCTTGGTGTGGACCCATGGTATAGTAGTGGTTTGGAACTTAAATTTCCTCTCTCTTTAAAGTAGAGTGGTTCATAATTTCTTGATTTCTCTTTGTGATATTTTCATCCTTTAAAAGGTGGTGAAACCAACAAAGGAAATTTTATTCTGGATCAAATACATATTAGAAAAGAGGAACTGAATTCTGGGATGAAAATAATGGGAAGGTTAGGGGAAAATGTCTGAAATGAACCCTAGATTTTGGAAAAGCAGATTTTAAATGATTTACAGATAGGATTCAATGAACTAAAATTTTGTAGATGAAGTCAGTTCATCAGGGATGGGAAGCTCTCAAGAATGACATTTGAATAGAGGAAAGTAAGCTGTTCTTATGAGGAGGACAACAGGGTTTGAATAAAGAGACTAATGTGGATCCAAAGGGAATTCCCCAAACAACTTAGTGTTGTTTTGTTTTATAAAGGTATGTACAGCAAAGGTGAATTAAGAAGTATGGTATGGTAATGTAAAAATAATGTCAGGAATTCTTACTCGGAATTTTCTGAGATTGGCAAAGAAGGCAAAGACAACATAATTTTGTTACAGTTTTTAAGTAATATTGGGGGAAAGAGGAAGATTATAATAGTTCCTTGATAGTTGTCTTTGCAATGTTGTCATTGTATAAATTGTTTTCCTTCTGCTCACTTCACTCTGCTTCAGTTCATACACATGTTTCCAGGTTCCCACAATTGTCCCAGGACATAGTCATCCAGGTGTAGGTTGATGGTATGATGGCACTATTGCCATCTTGGATGTGAACATTACTGCTTCTATGAAATCTACTTATGACTGCATTAACTCTTTTTAGCAGCTGCCTTGGGGCACTGAGAGGCTGTCTTTCAGTAGCAAGAATTCAGCGGAAGAGTTTTAGGAAAGGTCTGGGTAAGAGTATGAATGAAGGGTCTGATAAGAAACAATCTGATAAAATGATTCCATCAAAGAAAAGGGAAAGGGACCTATTTATACAAAAATATTTATAGCAGCTCTTTTTATGGTAGCAAAGAATTGGAAAGAGAGGAGATATTTACCAATAGGAGAATGACTGAACAAGTTGTGGTATATGATTGTAATGGAATACTATTGTACTATAAGAAATGATGAGCAGGATAGTTTCAGAAAAACCCAAGAAGACATATAGGAACTCATGCTGAGTGAAGTGAGCATAACTAGAATAGTACACGGTAACAGCTATATTGTAATCATCTGTACTGTGACTTAGCTACTTTGACCAAGAAATTGATCTGACAGTTCCAAAAGACCCATGATGAAAAGTGTGCCACCTCCAGAGAGAGAATTTACATACTTTGAGTGCAGATTGAATCTTAATTTTAAAAACTTTCTTTATTTTTCTTGTTTGATTTTGTTTGATTTCTTTTGCAGTATGACTAATCTGGAAATATGTTTGGCATGACTTCACAAGTATAATCAAAATCAAAGTGCTTGTGTTCTCAAGGAGGGAAAATGGAGAGAATTCGAAACTAAATTTTTTTTAAATGATCATTAACCTTTTTTTTTTACAAGTAATTGAGTAGTACTTAACAAAATAAATAGAAATTATTTTTAAAAAAATATTCCAAGGGTGGCTAGGTGGTGCAGTGAATAGAGCGCCGGCCCTGGAGCCAGGAGGACCTGAGTTCAAATTTGGCTTCAGACACGTAGCACAAAACTAGCCATGTGACCTTTGGCAAGTCATTTAATCCCAATTAGCCTACCTTCCCCCCTCCAAAAAAAATTAATTACAAAGCATAGCAAAATTATTAAAAGAGGAAAAAATCATATAGAAAAAATTTATGAAAGCATAGAAAATTATGAATGGGAATTTTAAAAAGGATTAGGAAAGTGGGTTTTGCAGAAATTATGTTTATAGAATACTTAGAACAGTCAGAATTTGAGGCTTCCTTCTTAAGTTTGAGATTTATGAACCATTCTTGGAATTAATTCTAAAAGATCATGCTTCCCCATTCTCCAGTTCATCATCCTAGTCTGACTGGCCAAAGACTGTCAGCCAATGCCAGTAGTCACACCTTAGCAGTGTGGAAATCAGAAGATGTGTGTAATTTGAAAGACAATATTATCTCTGAAAATAAGAGCCTTTTACAGTCTTAGATGGTAAAAATCTTGCTACTAAAAAATGACTGTCAGCTTGAGTCCTAGCAGAGCAATAGGTGTTGTATTGTGATATAATCTTGAAACTTATATTTTAGGCAAATACTCTCAGCAGAGTTCCAAAGGGACTTAGTTATTCTCTGGGAGAATTGGTGGACAGAACATTTTATGGAATCTACAACGCTAATTTCATGAGTCTGGTAGAATAATTCCTAGTGCAGAAATTTCTTCCTTCAGTCTATGCATATGAACAATCAATGGTAACTGAAAATATTAGAGATTTATCAGGAGCAGCGAGTCCTTATGAGGAGTTTGTCCATAGTCACTGGGTAAAGTTGTGTCTGGAGCAGGGCTTGAACCCAGGCTTTCCTGACTCCACGGCCAGCCTTCCATCAAGCTGCTACCCTGTACCACACTGCTTTTCACATAGAGTTGACCAAACATAAAAATAATAGGCACATATAAGAAGAAGGACAAAAGGGTCAGACACAGAGGAACCTAGACGGGGAAAGACTGAAGGGAAAGCACCGTAAGAGGTGTTTGGAGTGATCTGAACGCTCCTCTGTCACTGTTAGTAATTTCCATGGTAAAGTGGCCACCTGACCGTGGGGCAAAGTGAACAGCTCTTTATCCGCCGTGGGCGGAATGAACTCAAGGGTCTTCTAGGCAGAAATGGTATTCTGGCCAAGATACTCTTTGTCTTGCCCCCTTCGTACTTGCATTTGGTGGCAACACAGTGTGTTACTGTTTTTGTTACTGTGCTCAAGGACCCGAACATGTCCATTTCACATCCTATTTTCTTCATTTTTAAAGTTGAACTGTTCTTTCCAGCATGTTTCTGAAAGTGTGGAAATCATGTAACAACTCCCAGAATCCATTTCTTTATTTTATGGCACGTATCGGTCAATGGGGCTAGAAGCAGAGCTCAGAAGAGACAAATGATTACATCATAGCACTTCTCACCCCTTCTTCAATAATAACTCACATTTAGAAACACCTTGCAGTCCATCCCATAATACAATGCCTTGCTTATATCAGGAGGTACTCAGTAAATATTATTTTTATCTGCTTCATGCATAAACCCTGTGGACCTGAGGATATCACTTAATACTTAGGCAAAAGTTGTCATAGGTTGTTTTAACGTTTGTGACTTAAAATGAATTTCACATAAGTTTAAAGATTATGGCATTTCAGTTAGTTTTTAAAAATACATCGTTTTTTCTGTGTAAATACAATGGCCAAGGACCCTGCCTGTGACATTGCCTATGCTTTCAGGCAAGGCTGAAATGTTGGTTTTGCTGAACTGTTTGTGTTTTCTCTTTTTTATTATTTGTTACAAAGGATTCCTTATTAGGTAGGGGAGGAGGAAGAAATACATTTAGAAATAAAGTTAATATAAAACCAAAAAGATTACATTTTTTAATAGAAAGAGGCTTTCCCATTTTAAAGTGGATCCCAGGGTCCTCTTTAGTTGAGATTCTCTAGTCGTCTCCCCTCATTTTGCCGAGGAAACAGACCCAGAGAACTGAAGCAGTTGACCCAACTAGGTGGTGCAGTGGGTGTGACCCTAGGCAAGTCACTTAACCTCTGCTACCTCAATTTCCTCTTCTAACAAATGGGGATAATAACAGCCCCTACCTCCCAGGGCTGGTGTGAGGATCAAATGAAATAATATTTGTAAAGCACTTTGTAAACCTTAAATGCTTTATGAATGCTGTGATATTCACATAGGTAGAAGAGTTTGGATGTGAGCGCAGGCCCTTTGATTATACCATGACAAGGTTCAGAATGTGGAATCTGAATGAATGATGGTGCCCATTAATAGAATTAGTGAAGTCAGAAGTAAAACAAGTTTAGAGGGAAAGAAAGGTCATAAACATCACATTTGAAGGGCCACAGGGAAGGATAGCCATGTGAAGCTTCAATTCCTTATTTTGCATAATTAAAACTATTCCTAAAGTGATCGTGAAACTGCACTGTTTTCTGTGAGTACAAAGCTGTGCCTTGTCCCCCTCACTTACTAGCTTTCAGTCTTGGGGAAGATGGCTGTTAGCTTTCTAAATGGGCAATCTGGTCCTCTACCAGGTGGTTGGTGCAACAGCTAGACATGTTGTGTGTTGTCCTGTAGTTATTTACAGAGTTTGGTGTGCTGGCCATATGATCTCCAAAGGAAGGTTGAAAAGTAGACTTGACACAGACTGTACAGAAAGTGTTCCAGAAAATTTTTTAACATTTTCTTTCTACTTACTACTTACTACTGTATTTTTTCATTTCTGCAAAGAACCAATTCTTTTTTCAGTATTGCATTTGTATACCCAGAGATCTACTCCCTATTGTTGTTACAGTCTGATAAAAACAGGCACAAGCCCAGGGGTAGTACTATTCTAGTTCTCTGTGGGCTACAAGCTTTCCTACTTGTCCCAAAGCCATCAGTGCAACTCGGAAGCAGTCTGGCATATGGAAGGGCCAGCTCAGAAGTGGGGAGCTTCCCAACTGGCCTTTCCCTCCCAGGGAGCAGTGGACAAGCCTCAGTAGAGCAAACTGAGGGAAGGAAGGAAGTCCCAGAAGAGTCTGTGCTTGTTGACAGTAGTCATTAGAGAGGAAGAGGGAGACCTTAGACCAGAAAGGAAAAAGAAATGTTGACCTTAAATTTCACTTACCTCTAAATCAGCACTTACTTCACCTATGGGCTCCCCTCGCTTTCCTCTCAGGCCAGCTCAGCTTGGAAGTGAATCTGCCTCCTTCACTTTTCCTTTGTTTCGTTTTGAGACACCCCCTTGGGTGAGCTGTCCCACAGGATGGTGCACAGGCCTTCCCGTTTAGGTGTCTGTGATCACCTCAGCTGGCAGCACAGTCTTAACGCTGGCTATAAAACCTCACTTCTCCGCAGGCTTCTTTCCAGCCATCTCAGTATTTGAAGGGCTTTGGAGGAAAGTTACTGGCTCTCACTGGTTCAAAATGAGACTTGGAATTTCCCTTGAAGTAAAATTGAATTACTGATAAGCCTAGAGCAGTGGATCAGGATGACTGCCTGCAGAGCAGTGCTCCACGAACTTGCATTTTCACAAACCTTTGACTGAAATTTTGTGTTTTCCTCAGTTACTAATTTGTTTAAAAGAAATTCTGAAAAAAGGCCCTTAGCCTTCTTCAGACAACTGGAGGCATGTGGGACAGGAAAAAGAAACCTGTAGCTTGAGATAGGATGGGAAGAATAGTGAAGGTTACAAAACAGCTGGCCCTTAAGAGCAGAAAGAGTCCCACCAGGCAACCACCAAGGGTTCTGCAATGATGTGTGGGAACAAGTAGCTGATTTTTAAAGTCTTTATTATACTTTGTACTTTGAGTTCAATGAAATAGGCTTAAAAAGGATAAATTTGTTATAAGAAAAGTTTACTCGTGTGATTCCGTGATAAAAATAGTGCTATTATTTTAAAATTAAAATAATTTCTAATCACCAACTTTGTATCAGTTCTAATCTGTGAGTGTTTGCATAACTATATGTACATTTATATGTTTTCTAATAATATTGTGGTGCCTGCAGTTTCTATTTGGGGCTAATAGGTTTGGAATAGAGCCTTAGAGATTTTCTCATTAAACTTCCCTTACTTTAGAGGTGTGATTTTCCCAGTCACACAGTGGCAGAACTAGGGCAGTTTGATTATGTTCTCTTCAAATCCCTAGTTTAGGAGCCAAGCTGACAGTCATTTGTAAGTAGTAATATTTTTACCATCTAAGATTGTAAAAGGCTCTTACTCTCAGATAATTCTATCTTTGAAATTACACAAATCTTCTGACTTCCACACAGCTCAGGTATGACTACAGGCATTGGCTGCATCAGTCTTTAAGCCATTCATAGTAGGATGATGAATTGGAGAATGGGGAAAATATGATGTTTCATCATTTCCCAGAATGGTGCATAAGTCAAAAGCTTGACAAGGAAGCCTAAAGTTCTGGCTTCTCCGAGTATTTTGTAAACATCATTTCCCCAAAATCCAATTTCCTAATCCTTTTTCTTTATTCCAATTCTTTCATAATCAGCTTTGGAATCTTTTTACCAGATTGTTTCTTATCAGACCCAGACCTCCTTTGGAACTCTCCTGCTGAATTCTTACTACTGAAGACAGCTTCTCAGTGCCTAAGGCAGCTTCTAAAAAGGTTAATGTAGTCATAAGCAGATTTCATAGAAGCAATAATGTTCACATCCGGGAAGGCAATAGTGCCATCATGCCATCAACCTACACCTGACTTACTATGTACTAGACAACTGTGTAAATGAGGGAAACAGATGAATCTTAGAGAAGAGATAACTTGGGTTGGCATGTGTCTTCCAGAATTTGAGTGATTATCTTCAGTAAATGCTGTGTTACTCCTGAGTCCAGAACCAAGACCAATGGGACATAGTGACAAGGAGGAAGACTTTAGATAAACTTCTTAACAACTAACATGGACTTTTTAAAGTGGTCAGCTCCTCATTTCTAGCAGCATTCAAACATTGTCTAGATCTGTCGCAGACCTGATGTTATCATGGCTTTGTGTGAGTCCTCCCTCTTGATGATACTGATTGCTAGAATAGGCACTGGCTATTCTTCTGGCACATAATTAGGAATAACCAATTCTAAAGTTTGAATTTTCCATATTAGGAATTTCTAAACAAGATATCCAGGACTCCCCCCCCCCCTTTCCTCATAGGTTAGGCTATGAACTCAATACAGTGGTACGTAAGGTTTTATGACTGGCTTGAGGTGAGCGAGGCTGAAAGAAACATGAATGTTGGGATTTTAGGGCACAAACACCACTCTCACCTTTATTTGATGAGAGGGGGGAATGTAATCCCTGTAACACAGCTTCCAAATGGAACCCAAGCCCAGATAGTGCCTGCCCCTTCAAGTTGTGTAGATCACACCATGATGACAGTTCTTGTACCCAGAATCACCCAAATCTTCCTCCATCTATGAATGGATGAGGCTTTTCTGTGAGGAGCTTTTATCACTCTGTTTGGAAAGTGTATCTGGTTTCTCCATGATCTTTGCTTTGCTTCCATCTATTGGAAATTTGTTGTAATTTGATAGAGTCTTTATGTGACTTGAAAAATTCAGTGTCCTAAGAGAAAATTTGTGGTTGTTTTAGTAGTTTACTGGTCACACCCAATTAAAATCGTTTCTTTTACTGGAAGCCTTATACAACCCCCCCCCCCCAATTATTTCCTGTTTATCCTGATTAGAGCTCACTTTGTATATACTGGTTTGCTTGCTGTCTCCCTGTTAGATTAGAAGCTCCTTGAAAGCCTGACTGTCTTCTGCCTCTTTTTGCATCCCCAGTGTTTAGCATGGTGGCCAGCACTTAGTAGCCACTTAATGTTTATTGATTAATTGACTTACCATACACACTTTCTAGTATCATAAAATTTCATGCTAGGAAACGTGCTAAAATAATTTCATTTCATGTAATACTTGACATCACAAGGAGAAAATCATGCTGCTTTGTTGGGATGGTGCTTGTTAGTGAATGCTTTTTTCCAAATCAGATTAGTGAATGAGCTTTTACATAAAAATAGAAAATATTGATCAGACTGTAGGAATTACTGGGCCTTCCATTGTACAGCACACTTTGGTCTGCTCCTTTCATGTTTTTAAGTGCCCCAAAGCAGGGAGAGCAAGGTAGACAGCATTCACCTTCAGCAGGTGAGGAAATAGTAATGTTAGTTAGTAATAGAGCCTGAAAGAATGAGAACCCAGGTGTCTAGACTTTGTTCTTGGAGATCTCTACTGCTTGCACATTTTAGAAAGGCGAATAGACAGGCATGAGAATGATTGAAATGTTTCCTGAATTTTTTTTAGGGAAAAACAAGAGCTCCTTTTCTCTTATACCTTCTCTATGTTCTCTGTTACAGGTGTCAGCTGTGATGCATGTTTAAAAGGAAATTTTCGAGGTCGAAGATACAAGTGTTTAATTTGCTACGATTACGATCTTTGTGCATCTTGTTATGAAAGTGGTGCGACGACAACAAGGCATACAACTGACCATCCAATGCAGTGTATACTAACAAGGGTAGATTTTGGTAAGTAGCATGTCATTCAGCTTCTGGTAAGATGACCATTTGAGAATTTGGGGATCAGGCCTGTGACTTTATTAGAAAGTATGCCTGACCTCCTGCCACTTCCCTGGCTGTCTCCCATGGCTGCAGGGCTCTTCTTCCTCTCCAGAGGCCTCTCCCAGTTCTCCCCTGCCCCCAGTGTCTTCTCTCTAGCTTACCTGCAGTTTATCCTATCAAGGCCATGTATATACATGGCTGTTTACTTGTTATCTTGCTCATTCGAATTGAGATCTTTGAGAGTAGAAACCATTTTTGCCATCACTTAGCAGTGCCTCACATATAGTAGGCACCTAAAGCCTTGTTGGTTGAATAACTGATGCTGAATGGTGGACATTTTATGTTTTATTTAGGGTTTAATTCCCTTCAGCCATGCGTTCTTCTCTCTGGCAAAACATGAAAACCAAATGGCATGGATAATTACAGACCTGTATTTCAGACTGTCTCCTAAACATCCCACAGAACCTCAAACTTAACTGTCCCATATTGAACTCATCTTTTCTGCCTCCCAATTCTTCCATGTCAATAGCACCACCATCCTGCTTGAACCTCCAGTTCTTGGTGGCTCTTCTCACTCCCTTACTACTGTTCAGTGAGGTGCCAAATTCTGTTGGTCATACCTCCCCATTCACAGTTCCCACCTTCTTTCTGTTCCTACAACCACCACTCTAACTTAGTTTTCCTATCTCTTCTGAAATAAGTTATTGTAATATCCTCAATCCATCATTCAGCAGGTCTGAAGCAAAACATTCCTTATCCTCAAGGAACTTCCAGTGTACCATGGGAGGTAATCTTTACACCTATCAGAATATAAAAAAATTAGTGTATGTGACATTACCACAAAATAAAGACAAAAGATGGGTGGGGGAGAGCAGGAAAGGCTTCGTGGGAAGTGACGATCTAAAGTGGTTTTGGAAGGAGACAAGAGAGACTAAGGCATGGGCGACAGCCCGCACGAAGGCGGAGACATTTGTGGTGGGTGTCTGACCTGAGGAGTAGCAGGAGAGTCAGTGCAGCTAGAGCCTCCAGTGCGTACAGCAGGGCAGTACAGAGTGAGACCAGCAAGATGGGCAGGAGCCGGCTTGTTAAAGACTGTAAATGGCAAACAAAGGCATTTGTAGTGGGGAGCCCCAGCAGCAGGCCAGAGCTGTGCTTTAAGAAGGTGGACTGGGAAGGAGAGAGCCCTGAGGCAAGAAGCCCAGCCAGGGAGGCACTGCTTACATGGCACGGAAAGCTGGGGCGCGGGGCAAACTCACATGGACCTGCTTCAGCGTCCACACGGTGACGAAGGAGAATGAAGCGTTGTGGAGGCAGGAGTGGTAAGATCTGGCCATCAGTCAACTGTGGGTGAGGAAGAGCATGTGCAAAGAAAGTCTAAGGAAACTCTGAGTGATGAATGATATTCATTACATTTTAAGGTAAAATGCTTTACATGTAGTACCTTATTGGAGTCTCACAATAACCTGTGAAGTAAATTCTGTTGTTATCTCAATTTTATCACTGAGCAGAGAGGTTGAGGGACTTGTCCAGGGTCACACAGCTTACAGAAGTCTGAACTCAGGCCTGACTCCAGGTCCTCTATTCTATTTGTGTACTTTCTAGTTGCTTCAAGTTGTGGGTCTGTGTGACTGGAAGCTTATTGTATACTTGACAGAAGTAGGGAGGTGAGGAAGAAGCCTAAATTTGGGGAGGGAAGAGAATTATTTCTGTTTCTGACATGTTGGATTTGAGATGCCTCCAGTTAAAGCAAATCTACAAGTATTTTGTAAGTGCCCGGTATGTGCCTGACCCTGTGCTGAGCTGAAAAAGTCCCTGCTAAACCCCAAAAGCTCACAATTTAATGAAGACATAATGTGCAAACTGTGTGTGTACATACATACGTACATACACACACAGACATATATATGTGTAAAATAAAGTGGAGATAACCAACAGAGGAAAGTCCCTGGTATTGAGGGGGATTGGGAAAGGCTGCTTGTAGAAAGGAGTGTTTTAGCTGGGACCTGAAGGAAGTTAGAAAAGCCAGGAGGCCAAGATGAGGGCACAGAGATTTCTGTGTGTGGAGGACAGCTAGTATAGATGCCCAGTTGGGAGATGGCGTGTCTTCTTCAGGGGACAGCAATAAGGTTGCATGGCAGGATACATGGAGGAGGTAGGGAGAAGACTGGAAAGTTAGGAAAGGACCCTAAAAGTCAAACAGGACTTTCTCTTTCATTGTGGAGTGTATTGAGTGGGAAGGGAGGGGAACATTGTCACACCTGCACATTAGGGATGTTGTTTTGGTACCTAAGTGGAGAATGGGCTTGAAGCAGGGAGACCAGCCGGTCAGCTAGTGCAAATGTCCAGGTAATGAAGGTGCCACTCACAAAGGTGTAATTGGCATGGCCTGGGACAGCATATTAGATATGAAGATTGAGAGAGAGTAGAGAGAAAAGTTGTGAACCTAAGGAGGCCTACGATAGTGCCCTCCACAGTCATAGGAAAGTTAGGGAGAGAGGAGGACTCGGAAGAAAATTCAGGGAGTTCTGTTCTGGACATGTTGGGTCAAAGCTGTCTATGAGACATCTAGTTTGTAAGTCCAGTAAGACATTGTTTTCAGGCAATGCAGGGCTGCAGTTCAGGAGAGAGACTATGAGTGGGTATGTAAATGTACGTGTCATCTGTGTAGAAATAACTCCACCTAAAAGACCTGCTGCGGAAAGAAGGGAAGAAGGGCCAAGACAGAGCTTTGGGCCATGCCTGCAATTAGGGGGTAGGATAGAGATAGCGGAGAACAGGGAGGACGCTGAGAGAGAGAACCGTCAGACGGGCAGGAGGAGAACCAGGAGAGCCCAAGAGAAGCTCAGAGAGGAGGGCGCGTCGAGGAGATGCGCGTGTCAGCACTGCCGATTCTGCACAGGAGGCAGTGGACAGGGCAGTATTTAAACTTGGCCATCCAGTTTAGCGATCACTGGTAATTTTGGAGAAAGCACTTAGGGTGACTAATGAGGCCATCATTCAAGGATGGGGAAATGAGGGAGGGAGAGAGAGAAGAGGAAATGGGGACAGTAGATTACAGATGACTTTTGCTATGAGAATGACGACTGGAGAAGATGGTGGGATTAAGTGAGAATGTTTTTAAGACTGGGGGACACCTGACTGCATTTGTAGGTAGTAAATAATGACAAAATCATGGGAGATTGAAGGTATGGAGGCAGTCTGCTAGAGGAGCCAGGAATGGAGCCAAGGGTCCATGGAGAGGTCTGTCTCTTCATCCAGACACTAGAATAAAGAATGACAGAGGAGGTCAGAATGTTTTAAGATGTAGAGCAGGGAAGAAGGGAGAGATCTAGGCCTCTTCTCTCACTAAAATTGAAGGTCAAGGTCTTCTGTTGAAAGAGTGAGGTACAAGTTATCAGAGACTTGAGGAGAGAAGGTAAAGTTTGGAATGGCCTCTGGTGAATGAGACAGAATTAGTTAGGCAGGAGTGAGAAAGGATTGCCCAGGTGAAACGAGATTAGAGCTCAGTCAGCAGGATTGCATGATTTCTGGCACTTTTAGCAGAGCACACAGAGGAGCAGAGGAGAGCGATGGCAGGAGGGAGGACCATCTTGACAGCCAGGGTTGGCGTTGTCGAGAGCTGAACAGTGATAAGGCAGGGACAAAGGATTGAAAATAGAGGCTAGAGTAACATTGCACTGGGCAAGATTGGAAAGGGAGGCAAGTTAACCAACGTACAATGGTCTACCTGTCTATCTCTGTAGATAGAGATACAGGCATAGATACAAATGTGCTCCTGCTTCCAGTACAGCCCTTGTAGCCTTCATCTGGACGCTGGTACTCATGGAATTTCTGTGGGTGCTCTAGCTACAGTTACTAAAGGTTCAAAAAACAAAGTTCTTGCCATCTTACCTTGGTCTGTCAAAGAGTTCTATATAAAAAAACTTCTTTGATTTTGTCATGGAAATGACATGAAAGAAGAGGCCTGCTTTGACCCAGTACCCAAAGGGCCATGGACCCTTTTGATCTGATTTGTAATTGGAACCTCCTAAATGTGACTCTGTCATTAGAATGAGCCCTCTTAGGGCAATGACTATGCTTTTACACACAATGAGTGCTTAATAAATGCTTTCTCGTTCATTCATAGCTCTTTTGCTTATAGCAAAGAACCAAAAATTAAGAGACTACCCACCAAATGGGGATTATCTGGGCAACATAAATTATGGTATGTGAATGTAATGGAACATTATTCTTCTATAAGAAATGACAAATAGTGGGTTCTAAAAAATCTAGAAAGACTTATTTAAAATAATCCCAAGTGAAGTGATTAGAAGAATTTACACACTTACAGCAGCACTATACCAAAAAAACTTGGGAAGACTTACAGATAATGAAGCATTATGCCCCCTGCCTGACAGAGAGGTGACAGACTTAAATTGTAGAAAACATACCTTATTGGACATGGCCATTATGGGAATTTCTTTTGCTTGGCTACATATATGCTTCAAGGATTTTGTTTTCTTTTTTTCCTTTTAAATTTGTGGGCAGAAGGGAGAAGTGGGAGGAAGAGGGTTGCCTGCCCAACAGAAGAAGACCAAGAGGGCGTTGAAGCATTGTTTAAAGTGCATAGAAGAGAGCACGAGGAAGGTCAGAACAAATCACAACAAGCAAGACGGTCCCGATACTTACGTGCTGAATTTCTCATCGGTTTTAAGATTAGCATAATAGAGAGTTGCCGTTTCATGTATAGCCTTTTTCTGTTCTACAGTATATAGGGAAGTGCCAATTTTTCAGGAGAGAGAGAAAATATGCTAGGTGTTAGAGGTCTCAGGGAGAATGAAAAGCAGGTCTGCAAGAGACCTGGGTTCAGTTTCTGGCTCTGCTACTTAATACTTCAGTCTCCTCAAATGTAAAATGAGGGGGTTGGAAGGTTTCCAAGAGATTACCTAGTCTCTAGCCTTTTCACTTCACAGAGAAGTGTAAGGGGTGAATTTCCTAAATGTAGCAGAGTCAGGATTTGAACTCTGGTCCTCTGACAACATACTTAGCATTTTTTCCAAAGTCCCTCACTGCCTTCCTAATCCTCTCTTGATGTTTTCCCTTTTTACATGAATCTCTTCCCCTTCCTTTTGTCCCTAAGGAGACCTTTTAGCCTTCAGTGCCAGGGAAATAAGGAAATGCTTCTTCATACCAACTTTCTGTTTTGAGGTGTAAAAATAATACAAGACGTGGCGAATACCAATTCCGCTGAATGGGAGGTAGAACTCATCACCATAGTGCCCCTGCAGGTAACATCTTGGAGTCAGGGGTGCCTCAGGAGACATCTAGTCCCAACCGGTGGATCGAGAGTCTCCGGCTTCTCTTCCACCTTGGGTAAAGGAAGGTGGCAGGAAGGAGAGAGTAGTGGCTTTTGTTCGTCTTTGATTTTTTGTTTTGTTTTTTCTAATGTAGAAAGTCTAATCTACCTGGAAAGGCATAAGGGAAGGGAAAACCCTGGGGACAGGACAAGATGATTAGAGCCCGATATTCCACAGCCTCAAGATTTTAAATATGTTTCATTAATTGAATATCTGACTCAGCCACCATGTCTTTAAAAGGCTCCAAATGACATGCCAGTATTCTTTGGGTTAAAATTGTTGAAGAAAGAGAGACTAAGAATATGAGCAAGAAAGGGGGAGAAAGAGGTGAGGGGTTAACAGAAAAGGGCCAGTAACAGATGTTTAAAATGTTACTCTTCTCCCATCAATTATAATAGCAAAGCTTCAGAAAGAGTTTGAATTCAGAAGCCAAGTGCTAAAGTTGGCCATGCTCTGGAACCCTTGAGTCTCTTCTTTGAAGATGCAAATGGCGAGTGAGGGCATCTTCTTTACCAGTAACCAACCTTGCACCAGAATCTTAGTCCTTTTTTGAGAGGAGGGCTCTGGCCTTATCAGCGTGGGCTCTAGGGGAAGAAACCCCTTCTGCCAATGTAGTTAAACAAATTATTCTGCAATTTATTTTTAGAAGAATGCATGGAGTACCTGGGGTTCTGTAGCCAGAATGTGTCTGATGTGGGACTTGAACCTAGACCTTTCTGACTCTTAAGTCAGGCTCTCCTTTCACTTCTCCTACAGCCCCACAAGAAAGAAACAAAGTACTGGGGGCTTCTGAATGTTTTCTTTTTACCTGTGGGCTAGTATAGGAAGTTCTCAACAGGCAAAGAGCTACTATATTATTAGAATTGGAGGTGGCATTAGAGACAGAGACTTCCCAGAAATTTTGAAGTCATGAAAAAATACTTGGAGAGAAAAATTATACTGGGGGTAGAGATTAAAATATAGACAATACTTTTTTTTTTTTGGCAGGCAAGAGGCAGGGCAGTTATGGTTAAGTGACTCACCCAAGATCACATGGCTAGTAAGTGTTAAGAGAATGGGGCTGGATTTGAACTCAGGCCCTCCTGATTCCAGGGTTGGTGCTCTATTTACTGCACCACATAGCTGCCCCGATAATACTTCTGAAATACATATAGTAACAGTGTTAGTTTAAGAGCACAAAAGTACATTGTATATAACTTGATTTGTTCCCAAAGTGATCATTTAAAAGCTTAAAAGTGAAGTTTATTTAGGCAAAAATATCAAATTTACTAATTAATATTAATTTTAGATGTTTTTAATTTTTATTACAAATGGAGTTATAAGCTATCAAACTTTAAAGTGTCCAGCATTTCTTAGTTTCTACTTTGAAAGAAACAGAAGAAAATTCCTTTTCACATGAAAATGCCATCACCTTCCTGGGGAAGAAATCTAAAATCTAATTTGCTATAATATTTATGAGAGGTTTGTGCAGGCTTTGTAGGAATCATGCCTTAGAGCAGATCTCTGTAAGGTAAAATCCTGACTGTGTATGCCTGTTACTTCATGTCTGTGAAAACGCTGGCAGGAGTTACAAAGTGGGTGCATGAGTGAGTGAGATTGAGGAGAAGTGGAGCATGCATTTTTGTTGGGCAGCATCAAAGCCAGCAAAAAGGGGAATCACAGGGGCGCCAGGTAGCACAGCGAGTAAGAGCAGCGGCTCCAGTGTTGGGATGACCTGGAGATCGAACCCTTGGCTCAGACACTTAGCACCCACCCAGAAACACCTGGCCGTGTAACCTTGAGCAAGTTACTTAACCCTGATTGCTTAAAAAGGGGGGGGGGGGAATCACCTGTCTCTACTGTACTCTTTGTGTGGAAGGACCATCTAAATAGTCTGTCCCTGCTGTGGAGTTTTTAGAAATGTTTGGTGGGTAAATACAGACCTAAGAATCAAAACATGAACGTTTTTAAAACATTGTAGTTATCCTTCTAAAAAACATCCCCTCACACACTTGTTTAGGGGTGAGGGTAAAGGGAGAGATGGCAGAGCCCTCCAAAAATTGAAACAGATTTTGATTGCACATTTCTTCCAGTTTTGGCCAGATCTTCACATGTGTTGCTGAGAAGATAACTTGTGATATGAGAACATATGATTGAACTAAACAACTCAATGTTATCTTTGTAAATTGAATATATTAATATCCCTGTAAAAAAATCCCTTTTCATTTCTGGATTTCTTGCCCTTCCCTCTTCAAATTGACTGTTCTAGCATTCTTGGATTTGACTACATATTTGAATGTGTGAGCATAGTTTCATATTTTCCAGCTACCCTTGCCATTCTTAAAATCCTCTAATTTTTGGTATTTAAAAAATTTGTAACATATCAGTTACTAGAGTGAAAGTCCAAAGTTGAATTTCTGTAGCAGCTGTGATATGCTATTATATGCCAGGCCTGAATCAGGCTGCTTCAGTGGTTCAGTTTTGGATTGGAAAGGTATGAGACACTCAGACCAATAGTTAATAAAAGGAAGTTTACTTAACCATAGCTTGCAAAGGATATATAGCAAGAATTCTATATGCATTTGCCTCGGTAGGACTATGTGTGTCCTTGCTACTTCTGGGCTGGCTTTTGTACTTAGGCCAGTAGGAAGCTTTGTCAGTGATTCTAGCCTTAATTCCTTTTTAGGAAAAATTAACCTACAAAGCATGGGAATTGAGTTAATCCTAGGATGCATGGCCAAGCCGGAATCACATTAACCCTCTAGATGTGGCACAGTAGACATTTTTTAGGCCCAGGAAATAAACTAATCTGTATTAATATAGCCAAATAGTGTTAGGGTCCTCAGGAAAGAGACTTGTGTTTTAACAAGTTGTGTTAACTGCACACCTTTAACTCCAAGAATGACTCAAATACTGGTAGGTAGGCATGTGGATACTGTGATATAAAAGAGATGCTCAGCCAGGCTTTGGTGAATATGTTTTATATGCTTAGGCAAAAGAACCAGATTTTTCTGGCTTAAGTCACTTTCCTTGCCTTTAAGGAGCAAACAGTCTCCTTACTTGAGTAAGAGATCTGTGATTTCCTCCACGTGCATACGTCTTCCAGCATTCTGCATCTGACATCCATCAACACCGAAGCCTGGCCTCCTGTGGGATTTTTGTGTGTGTTCTTGTAGATGCGCCTAGGGCACTGGAAGATTTCCTCTAGCTCTTCACTGTCTTGTGAAGGCCACATTCTGCTCTCCATCTATCAGCCCTGCTTCTTGAAACATGGCCAGCTTGTCCTTTTCCAGCCACATGCATTTTGATGTCTTTTCTGCCACCTTTGGACATCTCTTCTCATTTTTATTTAGGTCATTATAGTGGTGACTTTTCTGATCAGCAGGCTTTTATTAGACACCAGCTAAGTACCAGGTACTTTGCTAAGCACTAGGAATACAAAGTAAGGCAAGACAGACTAACCAAAAGCAGTCCCTGGCCTCAAAAAGCTCATGCCAAACAAAGGATTTGATAATTCAGTCCTGGAGGTAAAGCGATCTACCAGAGTCTGTAGGACAGTCAGGAGTTACCTGGTCAAACCTTCACTTCAGGAGGATTATTTTGGCAGCTGAGGGAAATGTAGATTGGAGGTAGGCGAGGCATAAGGCCAGGAAGCTGACCAGAACACTGTTGCCATTTTAATAGTACCAGATGTCGGGGTGTTGGCAGTGTTAGTAGAGAGAAGGAATGTGAAAGCAGGAAGGATAAAACTTACCAGAATGGATATGTGAAGTACGTGTGAGGGAGGAGTTGAAGACGACACTGAGGTTGCCAGCCTGTGTGATTGGGAGGGTGGTGTGGCCTAGAGACAACATTTGAATTAGCTATGGACCTACGAGACAGAAGGAAAGCAAGTAAGTAAGTAAGCTTAGGAGGCTGGAGGGACTGGAGAAGACCTACCGACATCAGGATTTGAGCTGCATTTTTAAAAATTAATAAGCATTTGTTATCTCTCCCCTTTTCTCTTCTCCATGTAGTGGGGGAAAACCCTTGTCGTAACAAATAAACTTAGTCAAGCAAAACAAATCCATACATTCTCCAGATCCCCAAAGTGTGCCTCCTTCTTCACCCTAAGTCCGCACCTCTCTCAGGAAGTGGGCAGCATCTTGCACCGTGAGTCGTCTGGAATCCTGGGTCCTCATTGCATTGATCAGAGTTCTTGAGTCTTGAAGTTTTGGTCTTTGCAGTGTTGTTGCTGTCATAGAAGTCATTCTTCTGGTTCTGATGTGAGCTGGGCCTTAAAGGCAGCCAAGGAAGCTTGGAGGGGAAGGTGAGGAATGTTCCAGACCTACTCTTGGCAACTAAGTAGAAGATGCATTGGACTGAGGTTTGGAGAGACCAGAAGCAGGGAGCCTAGTCTGTAAGCTATTGCCATAGTCTAGATACAAGATGATGAGGGCCTTGCACCAACATGGTGGCTGTGTGAGTGGAAGAAGGGGATGTGTGTGAGAGGTAGTATGATGGTAAAAATAACAAAATGAGGGATGAGTGGGGGTGAGAGGGCTCTTTGTGATGGGAGAATATTGGTGTCAAATGATGGACTTTTGCAGTAGCGAGTAACTTGGAATCATTGAAAATACTGTGGTGTGACCCAAATGCACATTCTCGCCTGAGAAATGCTCGGTTATATCCCAAGTAGAAAGTGACATTAAAGAGACAAGGAGGGGAGGGAGAGCCAAGATGGAGTAACAGGAGGAAGTACAGCTGATCTCCTCCCCTCCAACATGCTAGAAAATGCACTAGGGTCCTCAGCAGGAAAACCAGGGAAAAAACAACACAATGGCGTTTCTAGCCAGAGATGTGCCCATGGATTATCCCAGCACACAGGAACTGAAAGAGGCCTGAAATTGCATCAGGACAAGAAAAGCTCTCAGACCCAGAGAGGGAGATGCTGACCTTGTAGAAGCTACAGGAACAGGTGTCACCTGGCAGCTCCATCCTTTACTACCCAGTTCTGGGTCACAGATCTAGGACAGACTGGCAGGGGGGGGCCTGCATCTAGCCATGGCATTCCAGGATGAGGAGCAGTTGGGGACCATAGGGTGGTATACTGAGCAAAAAGCAAGTTCTGAAGCAAGTGGCAACTCCATGGCCCTGACCCTGGGAGCTCAGCACAGTCTGAAGCTGTAACAGAATAACCAGAGTAAAACTCCCAGACCAAAGGAGACCCTGTAGTTCTGTCGCTCTGAACCAGCAGAATTCTCCAGCTGCCCAATAACAGCTGAGTCTAGCAGCAGTCTACTGGAACTTCCAACCACGGCTGAGCCAACAGGGATGTTAGGCAGATCCAAACCTGGATCAAGAACTTGCAGAGCTCTTGGGGGGCAGCTGTCAGATTTTCTGTGGAATCAGACTACTCCAAGAATACTGAAAGCTCACAGGTATACAGCCTGAGCTGGCAGCAAGATGCTGGAATGACACCACCTCCTGGCTTCCTTTAGGTTCCAGCTAAAATCCCACCTTCTACAGGAAGCCTTTCCTGATTCCCTTTAATGTTAGAGCTTTCTCTCTGATGATCATGTAAAATTTATCTTATTTGCTTCTTGAGAGCAGGGCCTACATTTTGCCTTTCTTTGAATCCCCAGTATTTAGCACAGTGCCTAGCACGTAGTAGGTACTTAATGTTTATTGACTGATAGTACCATCCCTGCTACTGCACAACACAAGATAGGGATTATCTGGAGTAGACTGCAGGAGATGGAAGGCCAGTTGGACTGAATGGCAGTACTCAGGACTTCATCATGCCTTCATGATGGCAGTCATGACAACTTCATCCTGGAAGATCATTTCAGCCCTGGAATTCACACCACACTAGTACCCTCAGCCCTTTCTACCCCTCCCACTCCCATTGAATGGCTCTTTCCAGAACTTTCATTTAAGGAGAATACCCAGGAAGACCTAAATTCAAATCTAGCTGTGTGACCCTGGGCAAGTCACTGAACTTCTGTTTGCCTTAATCCATTGGAGAAGGAAATGTCAACCTGCTCTGTATCCTTGCCAAAAAAAACCCATGGACTAGATAGTGGAGAAAAGAAGGGCCTGGCATACTGTGATCCCGCAGGGTCACCAAGAGTCAGAAGCAGCTGAACCTACCACCAACACCCGGGCTTGACAAGCACTTCGTAAAATTCTGGTGGATTTGCCGCTCCTTTCAGTCAGTACTCTTTCATCTTACCGTCTGGTTATATGAAGTCTTGTTTTCCTCCCTGGGAGTTTCCTGATGGACTAGACTATAAAGCTTTTTAAGGTCTAGGAAAAGGTCATATACGTGTCATAAGTCCAGTATTGGACATAGTAAATGCTTGTTGATTGATCAAATAATTTTGAATTAAAAAAATTTAAGTATCCATTTAAATTATAGTTATTTTAAAATTTTAATCACTGTTCCCACCATGTAAATTTTGCTAATGAAATGGATGTGAGATTATTATTTCATCAGAATAAAATTAAGCATACTCCCTTTTTATTAATTTGACCACCGGGGTAGGGGTGGGGGGTGTGCAAAGCCAAGATAGTGGAATAAAAGCAGTAACTTAACTTTGAGCTCATCCCCAATTACCTCAAATAACTGTAAAAAATGACTCTAAACAAATTTTAGAGCTACAGAACCCACAAAATGACAGTGTGAAATATGTTGTCCGCTGAGAACAGCCTGGCAAACCAACAGGAAGGGTCTGTTGCACCAGGCTGGGAGCAGAGTCCTGTGTGGGCCGGGCATCACAGACCAGCCAGAGCAGACCTCAGGGGACTGAATCACTGGCAGCTGTGGTGGTTTCCAGACTTTTCAACTCATACATGCCAAAAAGAAAGTAAAAGGTCAGTGGGGAAACACTGTTGGACCTGGGTGAGAAAAGAGAACAGTCCAGTCCCTGCCCCTGGGGTGGCAGAGGTAGCTGCCAGCTATGGTAGCCACTGCTTCTGAATCTCCAGGCCCACAGGTGGTAGGGGGACCAAGTGACTGACCAGAGGGCAATTGCAGGGATCTCTTTGCCAGTTCAGAGGCAGGATTCTCTTGCTTTGCCCTACTTGGATCTGAGTTACAGTCTTGGGTGGCGGTCCTGGGGTGAGGAGCACTGGCATGGCAGAGCTCGTGGAGGCTGTGGAGAAGCAGTCCTCCTCACAGTTCTGAGGCAGGTGCCTAGAATAAGCTCTGACAGCAGCTGCACAAAACCCCAGAAATTTGGGACACAACACTCTCCACTCTGGAAGCAGAGTTCTGCTGTGGCAGAGAGCTCAAACGTCAAGTATCTGACTAGCAAGATGAGGAAATAGAGAAAGAGAGATCAGACGATAGAATCTTTCCTTGGTGACAAAGAAGATCAAAACATAGAACCAGAAGAAGACAACAAAGTGAAAACTCCTGCATCAAAAGCCTCCAAGAAAAATATGAATTGGTCACAGGCCATAGAAGAACCCAAGAAGGATTTTGAAAATCAAGTAAGAGAAGTAGAAGAAAAATTGCAAAGAAAAATGAGAGTGTGTCAAGAAAATCATGAAAAACGAGTCAACATTTTTCTCAAGGAGACCCAGAAAAAACAACACCTTAAGGCCCCAAAAGCCAATGAAGAGAAGAATGCCTTAAAAAGAAGAATTGGTCAGATGGAAAAGGAACTTCAAAAGCTTACTGAAGAAAATAATTCCTTCAAAATTAGATTGGAGCAAATGGAAGCTAATGACTTTATGATAAATCAAAATATTATAAAACAGATCTAAAAGAATTTAAAAATAGAAGGTAATGTGAGATATCTCATTTGAAAAAAAAAACGCTGACCTGGAAAACAGGTCCAGGAAAAATTTAAAATTATTAGACTACCTGAAAGCCACAATCAAAAAAAGAACCTAGAAATCATCCTCCAAGAAATTATCAAGGAAGAATGCCCTGATATTCTAGAACCAGAGGGTAAAATAAAAATTGAAAGAATTCACCAATTGCCTTTTGAAAAAGATCCCAAAAAGAAAATTCCTAGAAATATTGTAGCCAAATTCCAGAGTTCTCAGGTGAAGGAGAAAATATTACAACCAGTCAGGAAAAAACAATTTGAGTATTGTGGAAACACGATCAGAATAACATAAGATCTAGCAGCTTCTACATTAAGGGATCAAAGAGCTTGGAGTATGAAACTAACAAATGATTTCTGCATTTAAAATGTCATCTTATTTAGGGCAGCTAGGTGGCACAGTGAATAGAGCACCAGCCCTGGAGTCAGGAGGACCTGAGTTCAAATCCAGCCTCAGACCCTTAACACAAAAACTAGCCGTGTGACCTTGGGCAAGTCACTTAACTCCAATTGCCCTCCGAAAAGCAAAAAAAAAAAGAGAGAGAGAGCTTGGAATATGATATTCTGAAGGTCAAAGGAGCTAGGATTAAAACCAAGAATCACCTACCCAGCAAAACTGAGTATAATACTTCAGGGAGAAACTTGGATATTCAAAGAAATAGAGTACTTTCAAGCTTTCTTGATGAAAATACCAGAGCAGAACAGAAAATCTGACTTTCAAATATAAGAATGAAGAGAAGCATGAAAAGGTAAACAGGAAAGAGAAATCATAAAGAACTTATTAAAGTTGAACTGTTCACATTCCTATGTGGAAAGACGATATTAGTAACTCATGAGATTTTTCTCAGTATGAGGATAGTTGAAGGGAATATATATGTATGTATAGGTGGGTGTATTTGTGTGTATATGTGTTTACATGTATACATAGAGGGCACAGGGTGTAATGGGAATGCAAATCTGGAAGATCTTCCCTGCCCCTAGGCTAAAGTTCACCTGGAGCCTGGGGTGGGAGGCTTGTTTTTCAGTAGATACTTTTTGATTGGCCAGTGGGTCAATAAGGTTGTTACATTCTCTGAGCCAGGAGAAGGCTATATAAGCCCTGATGTGAGGCTTTGTTTTGGGGGCTCACTTTGAGAAGTGTTCTGTGATTTGATCTGTATTCTGGGAAGCCGTTGTCCAGGCCCC
>NW_027185697.1:432668-483977 GCF_028583685.1 Petaurus breviceps papuanus | reverse complement strand
CCCCGCCTTTGAAAAACCCAGATGTGGAAACCCAAATGTTGACTGGGTATGGATGTAATGGCTGGACAGTTTGGAAATCTGTCTACTTGATCTGTTTCTGTCTTGATAATTCTGCCTGTATACTTTGAAGTTCAGGGTTCTGACCTTTTCCCCTGAACAAGGTAAACGATATATGTCTGACTGATTAAAGTAAGCTTGTTAACCCCTTTTGAGTTGCTTTCCTTTAACAAAGCAGATCCAAGAGCCTGTGTGAGCAGGCACCCTGGGGACACTGGGGTGCTTGCCACTACACAGGGTGAGTTGAATATGTAGGGATGATATCTTAAAAATAAAATTAAGAGGTGAGGGAATATTTTGGGAGAAGGAGGAAGGGAGAGAATAGGGTAAATTATTTCACATAAAAGATGCAAGAGAAAGCTGTTACAATGGAGAGGAAGAGCAAGAAGCTGAAAGGGAATGGGTCAACCTTACTCTTATTGAATTTAGCTTAAGGAGGGAATAATATATACACTCAATTTGGGTATCTTACCCTACAGGAAAGGAGGGGGGGATGATAGAAAGGAGGACAGATTGGGGGAAGGGGTAGTCAGAAGCAAACACTTTTGAAAAGGGATAGGGTCAAAGGAGAAAATAGAATAAATGGGGGGGGGGGGATAGGGGAGGGAAATATAGTTAGTCTTTTCACAATATGACTACCATGGGAATGTTTTGCATAACTATACATGTATCGCCTATGTTGAATTGCTTGTCTTCCCCGTGGGGGTGAGTGAGGAGGGAAGAAGGGAGAGAATCTAGACCTCAAACCGTTTTTTGTTTGTTTGCTTTTAATTTATTTATTTACTTTTAGTTTACAACATTCAATTCCACAATTCCTTGTGGAACCCAAAGTTTTAAAAACAAGTGTTAAAAAATCATTGTTACATGCAACTGGGAAATAAGATATACAGGCAATGGGGTATAGAAATCCATCTTGCCCTACAAGAAAGTAAGGGGGAAGGGTGTAAGGGGAGGGATAGGTATGGATATATGAGAGGGCAGACTAGGGGGAGGAGTAATCAGTATGCTTGCCATATTGGGGTGGGGGGTGGGGGAGTGATATGGAGAAAAATTGGAGCTCAAAATCTTGTGGAAATGAATGTTGAAAACTAAAAATAAATAAATAAATAAATTCGGGGGGGGGGGCGCGATGGGGAACTGACATCAAAGGGGAAAAAAAATTTGACCACAGAAGCAATTATGTCTTCCCTCATTTGTACTATTAGTGGATACTTCTTTACAGTGAAAAGTCTCCTTTTGACTGCTTATGTTTAATTACATCTGATGCTATTTTGATTTAGGGATGTCTACACTAGATGTTCAGAGTGTTTTCTTTGAAACTGTTAGATTTGCTCACTCTGCTCTCAGCTCTCATCGCTTAACCAGTTCTATACTTTACACTGAGTTCTTTTCTTTCCTCCTTATCCTCTCAGAAATAATTGTATAAGAACTGGTCCAAGCAGCACTTCCTGTACAAAGAAACCAGGACAAAATGACTTTATCCCAAGGTCTTTGAGTCTAATTCAAAATAGTGAAATAACTGTTCTGGTATTTTCCCTTAAGCAGCTATAACAAATCTACATTACCTACTAGGATCATAGGACAACAATATTATAGTGGAAAGGTAAAAAGAAACATTGGTGCCTTATGTTCGAGGTTTTTAGTGTATAAGGTATTTGTTCAGCATTGTTGACTTCAGAGGAGTGTGGATTACTTATTTTTTGGAGATTTCAATAATCTGTGCTTCCAGGTGTGGAAGCAAACTGAACTCTCTCCCATTTTGAAGCTGCTTATTAAAAAAATTATATTAGGGCAATACTTTGGTCTTAAATCCTTGGTGTGTCCGCCCATGTTGGGAAGTTCTTATTAGTCTTTTAAATAGCGATTCCAAAAGAGGTGGGCTGCTTTGAAATCTTTTTAAAGGCCTAATCAGTTAGCCTAAAGGGCTCATCCCTGAAGTGATTTCAGTACTGATCTGTCTAGGAGAAGGAAGAAGTCTGCAGAAGTATCTCTTGAGTTCACCTTCGATAAAATTAAAAGAAGAATCCTTAGAGGGAATGGTCAAAGAGGGATTGGATGTTTTAGGAAAATTGTTCTTTAGGGAGCACCTGTATATTAAGTGATTGTTATAGTGTGGAGGCATGTAAGTGATGCCATGTGCAAAACTGTGGGCCTGGAGTTAAATGTGGCCTCAGATACTTACTAGCTGTGTGACTCTGGACAAGTCACTGAACTTGTTTGCCTCCGTTTCCTCAGCTGTATAATAGGGATAGCAGTAGTACTTACCTCATAGTATTTTGTGAGGATTAGATGACACAATAATTGTCAAGTGTTTCACACAGTGATGGGCATTTGTAGGGGCTAGATATAAATGCTTATTCCCTGCCTTTCCTTCCTTCCTGAAGAATCAAATCTAACTATTTTACCTATATATAAATTATAACTCAAAAATGGCTGGTGCGAAAGAGATTTTCACAGTCAGGCTTAATTCCAGTCCCTTTTTGGATTTTTTCAGAGTCTGGGTTCTTAATACGGGGAAGTCAAACTTGTTTGTTTTAATGTATTTTGATAATTGTATTTCAGTATAATTTATTTCCTTTCTAATTTTATGTATTTTACACATTTAAAAACATTATTATTGAAAAGAGATCCATAGGCTTCGCCAGAACTTCTGCTCAAAACAGAGATACTTAGAATTATAATCATTTCATTAATAAATTGTATCTGGCAGGCTCATGCCAAAGTATTTTTCTGATACACACAAGGTCATAGATCTGGAGCTAACAGGGATCTTAGAAGTAGTCTAGGATGACCTCCTGATGTTACAGATGGGGAAATGGAGGCCAAAGGGAGAAATAGAAATATTGCCTCTCCTTAAATGGAAAAGATGTGTACGGAGTGGGATTTGGGGATCTGTGTAAAGCTTTGTAAGGATAGACAAGATGACCAGATGTAGGCAGTGTCAGGAGTGGGAATGTTGAAGAAGCAACGAAGAGGCTTAGGCATAGACAGTGGGAACAACTTTTTTCCCTGTCATTCCACTACATAATTAGTTTTTCTGTTTTAAAATTAACATTTAATGACTGTTTTTCAGTGACATTCAACCATGCTTTTTTTCAGATTTGTACTATGGTGGAGAAGCTTTCTCAGTAGAGCAGCCGCAGTCTTTTACTTGTCCCTATTGTGGAAAAATGGGTTATACGGAGACATCTCTTCAAGAACATGTTACTTCTGAACATGCAGAAACATCAACAGAAGTGGTAAGCAGCAGCAGGCTTGTGTTGAAGCAATGTTTGTGTATGTGTCACTCTTGTTGGAAGTCACCTTCAGTAGTGCCAGAGAAAGCCTCTCAGGTGCCCTTGTCAGAAGTTATACTCTGGTGCATCACACAGTAAATTGCCTTTCTTGTAAATATATCTGAAGGCAGAATGTTTTCCTCTTGCCTATCCACGTTCGATGTTACAAGTTTCCAAAACACAAAGTTGTTTAGACATTGAGTATTGAATCAGTCTAAAGGTACCATTATACCTTGGGTTGAGTTCTGTTTGTTAAGCCAGTAAATTATGCTACTACCTGTTTGAGCAGCTTTTGTTCTAAAAAATAAATTTCACAAAAAAATGTTTAAATATCTTTCAAAATAATAACCAAGAGAAAGTGAAAAATAATAGACTGTTCTGTGGCGTAGTTACAGCATACATATTCCTGACCTTATTTTGTTTTCCTAAGGCCTGGACCACTCACTTCCAAAGATAATTAAAGGAATTTGAGAACAGTGGTGCCTGAAAAGACTATGTTGTTCTTGCTAATAAATCTTTGTCTTTTGGTATCGATATGAGTGAGATCTCCCTGTTTATCTCTTTCTCCTTTTTCTGTGTTCTAACTCCTGTGTCTTTGCTGTGTTTTCCTACTCCAGGGTGTATTTCTGTGTCTCCCTGCAGAACTCCAGGGTACCTTTGTTCTAGCCTGCATTTCTTTGGGACAGTCTCCAGTGGGATGGGCATGGGTGGGGGATATCCTGTCTGTGCACATGCCTGAGCAGGCAGTGAGTGAGAACCTGGCAAAACACACTTATCTTCCCCTTCCCACCGAAGGAGTCTGAGTCATTACTAGTGAATGTTTGCCTACAGCCACACCATGACACCTGCCATAGTTTACACAAGCAGCAAGAAATTCCGATTTCTTCCTGTGGTTAAAGATGTAAATAGATGTGCAGCCCATTTCAGTTATTTCTTGCTCTACTCTGTGCATCAGTGTCCATTTCCTTCAGGATCCCAACTCGACTAACTTCGATTGACCTTAACTCATACTCCTCACTTCCTTAGCACAAAAGTATGTTTTCTACTTGCATTGGTTTATATTTTCTGATTGGTTCTGTGTGTATCCCATCTCCTTGCCTAGACTGGTGATTGCTTTCATTCCATTGGAGCCTTGGGTGTCTTTCTGTTCTCTTGCCTGGCTCTGGCTCTTTAGAGCAGGGACTCTCCTTCTCTTGGATCCCTCTTGCTACTGTGCGCAGAACTGGATGGACACATGAAGGAGCCTGCCTTGGTCAAGAACCTATAAGCTGAATTTGAGAGTGAAAAGGCAGAGGGGAAATTGTGAGACTAGAACTAGAACCTACCTAGGCAGTGATGGAGAGCAACAAGGTGGGCTGGGAAGAGTGCTAGGCTTGGAGTCAGGTGCCCTGGGGTCACATTCTAGTTTTGCTACTTCTTCCCTGTGAACCTTGGGCAAGGCACTTAACTCTCTGTGTCCCCTTTTCCTTATTTAAAAAAAGGAGGATGATGGGGCGGCTAGGTGGCGCTGTGAGTTAAGTGCCAGCCCTGGAGCCAGGAGGACCTGAGTTCGGTTCTGTCCTCAGACACTTAACACCCACACAAAAAAAACTAGCTGTGTAACCTTGGGCAAGTTACTTAACCCCAATTGCCCTCCAAAAGGCAAAAAAAAAAAAAGGAGGATGTTAATCTAGATGACCTCTGTGGTCCTGGGAGTACCCAGAAGGGAGAAGATCATGAGAAGTACAGAGGAGTCGAAGTATGTCTCTGTAATACCACATACGCAGTATCCTGATCTCATGACTTTAGAATTTTAGGAAGATGAATATGAGCTCCTAGTCCTTCAGTTCCAATTCAGTAGACCTATATTAATCACCTACCATACGCAAGACACTATGCTGGGTGTTAACTGAGACGTGGGGATACAAGACTAGACTGTCAATGAGAAAAGTCCCTTGGGAAAGCAAGGCAGTCCGGGCCAGTGTCCTGGAGAGAGAAGGGCCCAGCCCTGAGCCATTGCAGACATTTAACCAGATGTACAACTGTGCAAAGCAGTTTGGTTCTTCGGAACCTTAGTTTCCTCCTCCATAAAATAGGAATAACAGGAACTCATAATATTAGCTGCTATTTTTATTCAAAAGAAATAAATCTCGCAGAAGGAGACAGACTTAAAACATCCCTCTGAAAATCTATCAGCCTTAGGCTAGGAGCACAGTGGGAATATTTGGAGAAAGGAAGCAATGCTGCATGGCAGTGGGCAGGGCTTTCAGCAGCCTCAGGGACTGGTACGACCATCAGTCAGGCAGCAGTAACGATTCTGTAGCACTGAGTACCATGCTGAGCACTTTACAGACAAGGAAACTGAGGCAGAGGGTCACACACTAGGATTGTCTGCAGCCAGATCTGAACTCGGATCTTCCTGACTCTGAGCCCAGTGCCAGCTGCTTCGGGCATTTATAAAGTGCCTGCTCTGTGTATGCCAAGCACCATGCTAAGCGCTGCAATCAGGAGTGTACAAAGAAGAGAACAAGGAGGGAGCCTATTTCCAGGCTTCTTTTGTCTTCACTCAGCCCTTTCCACTATGACTCCCTAGGCTGAGAGGGGCTTCCTTAAAATAAATTAGTTTTTGCCTCAAACTGTACATGAGCTCACTTAGCCTGTGTATGTAATTCGTGCTCCCATTCTCCCTTGGCTTGGTAGTGAATCCTTTGCTGTTTGTATAAAGATCAGCTTGTTGAAAAAAGGACAACCAGCCGCTTCGGCCTATTAGCTCCTCTTGCCCATTCCTGCTCATTGTGCTGTCTGAGGGTCTCCAGATGATTGCATTGTAGAAATCTATCCTACAACACATTTTGTTGGCTGCATCAGCTGCCCTTTGTTGGCTAATGGCAGTTTGCTTCTGCTCCATAGAGGACTGGTTTTGGGGTTTTTCCTCTTTTTTCTTCCTGCCGTGCTTGGCATGTTTCAGTGCTTGTGGCATGATTGGCATGTTGACATAGGTTGCTTTTGTTCCTTTCCAGAAAGAGATAGCTCAGTAACTTCTAGATACACTTGGCCCAACCCATAATTCCCAGGCAAGTGGAATTGTTCAGAGATAGTCTAAGGAGGTTAAGAGAGCTTGTGGTGAACTCATTTTCATTTCATCCTGTAAATAAAGATAATACTAGACTTATTTGTATCCTGATTCTACCAATTAAATACAATTTTTAAAAAGGAGAAAGAAAGGAATGGATTGTCAGCTTTGACTTTCTATCCTTTTAGTATAGAATCATGATATCTGAGGTTTTAAAAACTACTTTGTCTAAAGCATTTCCCTCTTTTGGAAGAGGTGATGGCTTCTGTGGCCACAGCACCTACAGATCTTTGTTGGAATAATGCAGTTTTTCTCTGTAATTTTGAAGTACATTGTTATGAACACTGTGTTTACCTTGCAATTCAGTATCTAGACCTTTAGCGAGGGAAAGTAAAAATTCAGGCTGAATGAACAGCAGAAAATGTTGCTTCGATTTTTACTAACAATGTATCTCTTGTTGATAAAAGCAAATTAATATTTTTGTGCTTATGAACTAACAGCATACTTTAAGAACTCCTAACAGTAGTTGGACAACACCATTGCCAGTGGCAGGCTCATTTTTTTTCCTCTCTATTCAACTATATGCAGCTAGGAAGATTGTGGAGAAAGAAGGTAGGAAGGCCTGGTCCTTGTGGACGATATATACATTGAAATGAGAGCCCCCAGATCTGTCCCTTCTGATGATTATCTGAAGGCAAATAACAGCTTTGCTGGGTTAATTCAGTTAACCTTAATTTCATTCATTTTGCTAGGCTTGACTGCCAGCGTTTCCTCTAGCACCTTAGTCATCTTTTTCAGAAGCCACTTTTGCCACCTTTAGTGTGCCCACCCAGCATTTATTAAATAAGGCACCTGTGAAAGCCTGTGTAACCTCAAAGAGTGTTTGGTTTGTACTTGTGAACCCATTATATTCTATTCTGCGCTGTAGTTAATAGATTCTTGCTCTAGTATGTAATTTTCGCATATTTGATTCATGATGCTGCCAACTTGCTTCATTCCCTATGCTAGACTGCAAGCAAGACTTCATCTAGCATGCTGCACTTGGACTTGAAGTAAGTCACCAAGCATTTCTTCAGAATTATTGTGTGCCCTGTCCATACTATGCTGAGCCAGACCTGCAAATAACGCACAGGAAGACGTTAGCTATGAGATCCTGGGAGAGTCATTTGCCCTCTCTGTGGACTTTTTCCTTTTCTTCTTCTCTAAAGTAGCATGGTCCTAGTAAGAGTAAGTGGCATTTCTCTAGCACCTCAGTGTTTGGAAAGTGCCTGCAGACACTGTCTTGTGTGGGCATCCCATCAGCCCCATGGGCTGGGGCCATAGATATTACTCTCCCCACTTTGCAGATGAGAATGCTGTGCCTAGGAAGGCTGACTGCCTAGCTAGGATGCGGCAGAAATGGGATTCAGATCCCAGGCCAGCGCCTTCTCTGCTCTCAACATGGAGCCTGCCTTGCCACGTTGGGGGGAAGCTCAAATACTTCAGAAACTTTCAAGCTCTCTCCACATAGCCATGTTGAGTCTCCGCTTCTCGAGCACCTCCCCCAGAGTTCTGAAGGATAATGTCCCTGAATAATGACCATTGCCGCTGCTTCTGATGGGATAGATTTCTCCAGAATGACAGTGATCACAACTGAGAATAGCAGCTCTGAAAAGATGTGGGTTTGAAAAGTAGCAGCGAGAATCAGGTCTGGACTCTTCCTTCCCTTCACCTTGCTCTTTCTTTGGTGATGGTTTCCGGTTTGCCAGGCCAAATCTGGGGTTATCATAGGTCAGTGCTCAGATGCTCATTTCAAGAAAACCACACGGAAACATTTTCTATGCCCTCGTCCTCACAAAGGAAGTGTTTGGCAGAACTGAGGTCAAGTGTGACAGGAGATCACAGATAGTACATAGAAGGTTAAAGAGAACACAGCTCTCCAGTGCATGGGAGCTCCAGCCAGAGAGAAACTATTGGAAAGAATAAGAATCGTGGTATGTCGGATCCCCAGTGTTTCCACAAGAGGGGTGTGGAGATCTTTTATGTAGAACACACTTCACTGAAAGATTGCTCATTGTTTTCATCCCGAGTTGGGGGACATTGTCAACTGAAAGGCATTCTGTTAGCACCAGATTTCTATTTGAATACTTTTGAAAGGGTAGTTTTCGTAGGGAAGGTAGGTTAAAAAAAACAGCAGGCAGCAAGAGATGGTAAACATCATTAGTAGACTTGGAACCCAACTCATCTGGATTTCTCACTCACTTTCCGACTCTGGAAGAGTCTCTGTTAGGTCCTGTTTGACTGCTCCTTGGACTTCAGATTGTTATCTATTTTATCTCATTTGTTGCTTATAGCAGCCCTGTGAAGTGAGTATTAGACACTATGTGTTACTTTTTTTTTTCTTTTACAAATGAGGAAACAGGCTAAAAGAGGTGAGGGGGCGGGGCCTGACCATGGCTCCCCATCTGGGAAGACACACCCATGTCGACGAGTCTCCAGAGTGTGGCTCTGCTATAAAAATAGACAGACCTTATTTGTCAGCACTATTTCTGATCCTTTTAGATCTCACTCCTTCATTCATCCTGAATGCGTGCTTAATTACTTCTTCCAAACCTTCAAAATGAAAAGAATAATGATAATTATAATAAGATTATAAGCTCTCATTATATTATAATCTATTATAATAAGATTATAAGCACTCAGCTCAATGCTTATCTTCAGGCTGAGATAGAGCATAGAATGAAAAGCACCCGGCAGATTTAGGAAGCTAACCAACTTCCTTCCCATCTTGTTATGAGTCACTGTTTCACATAGTGGCTTCATTTCTTTGTTTGAAGTTTGAATTCCCAGAACCCCAGACACACCCATGTTTCAGTTGCTAGTCTAAAGCAGGACTCAAAGTCTAAACTGAATTATTTGGGGGTTCCTTTGACAGTGTAGAAAATGAAGGAAAGCATAAACTATCTTGCTATCTAAACAACACTTCTACAGCTGATATTCTGAGGCCACTTACAGAAGGAAATGAGGCTCCCAGAAGCCTCGCTGAGCCAGGAGTAGTAGTAAAGGTTGGTTGGGTGTTGTCCTTTGTCCTCAGAGAGGACCAAAATGACATCACTGTGCTCAAGTCAGGTTTTAGTGTGTCTGACTGTGGCCGCTCAGACCAACATGAGCTGGAGTGTTCTGCCACAGGCCGGGCACAAACAGTCCATGTGAGATTTGGGCTGGACTCTCTGAATGTGTGCATCTCGCTTCCCATGTACCAGGCACTGTGCTGAGCACTGTACAGATACCTCATTTGGTCCTCGCACCCAGGCTGGGAGAGAGGTCCCAGAGTTGATAGATGGAACTGAAGAAGAAAATCAATCAGATAACTACCACTATTGGCAACAAGAGGCATAAAAACGTGCACTGATTAGATGAAAAATAGGATTCTAATCCAGAGTGAGACGGCCAGCTCCTGCCTTGGCTCAGGTGTGATGTTAGCTCTGAGGACCTGAGGTCAGCAAATTATCCAGATAAGCCAGTGCATCGAAGCAGAATAGGTATGAGGGCCTGTATAGCCCTGAGCACAGCTTACCAATGGAAGCTGTAGTCAGCTTCGTGGGGACGTTCAGAACAGCAGCATTTGAATTTCCTAGTGTTCATTCATAGGCTCTCAGGCCTCTCATTGTAACTACTAGCACTTGTCACATGGCCTGGCCTGTAGTCTGTGCCTAATAAATGCTTGCTGATTGCTTAACTGACTAGGACTACGAGTCTCAGGATCAGAAAGTGTGGCTTCTAGTCCCAGTTTTTCACTAACTCTGAAAGATGTTGGGCAAGTGGTTCTGGGTCTCTGAGTATTAGCTTCCCCTTTTGTAAAAGGAAAGTGGGTGATATTAGACCTTGGTTTGGTGAAAGGATAGTTGTGCTATTACTAGTAGCTGTTGATTGAGGAAGTACAGCATGGCAAACGGATTTGTTTGGGGAATCAGAAGAGCAGTGAGGCATTAGTCTTCAGAAGGTAGGTAGACTGGCTTATTCTCATACAGATCCTTCCATTGACTCTACAGTGTCTCGTTGAGCTGACCTCAAAGGTTCCTTTCAGCTCTAAATTTGTGAGTGCTTCTGTCAGGGACCAGGCCATGCATGCTTCCCATTGAAAGTTCCAAAGTATTGAGTACAGCGCTCACATGAGGGGATCGGTGAAATGCCCATTGAAGTAAATCCATGGCAAATCACGTAGCTTTTCTAGGCCTCAGCTTCCTCATCTGTAAAATGAGGAGTTAGATGTTAGGACATCAGTGGGCGCCTCTAGCTCTGTGAGCTTAGAGAACTTTATATATAAGCATTAGCAAATAACCTTAAACAAAATAAACTGCTCTGGTTATACAGCAGATCCAGATGGACTGTACTTGGAGTTCAGTTCAACAAGCGGTTTCTGAACACCTCCTTTGTATGGCGATATGTCCAGGGCTAAAGGAGGAAAGTAAAAAGCCATTTGAATAGGTCTTCTGCTCATAAGGAGTTTAGAGTGCCGTGGAGACAAAACTAAGATGGATGGTGTAGCCAGCTAGCAAAACAAGGCTATTCAATTAAGGAATTCTGTGGAATGGAGATATCCTTGTGGACATGAGTAGTCAGGATGCTTTGTGTGGGAAGGTGGGACCTGGGCTGGACCTTCAAGCATGGGTAGGCTTTGCCTAACTGGAAAGGAATCACAAGGGTAATGACTAAAGGCATGAAGGTGGGAATGGCACTTTGATGGGCCAGTGAAATTAGACTATTACGTGGGTTTGTATTGAACTGTATAAAGTTGGAGAGTTCTAGGGGGAAGTCAGTTTAATCAGAGAGGAGGTATAGCTATGAAGAAGCTATGGAGCATCCTTATGGGTGGGGAGGTCACTGAGAATCAAACACTTGTGTTTTAAATTCAAATGTACAGGTGACTCATTTTATTGAAGGGAAAACCTCTGGGATTAGAGTTTAGGCATCTTGGTTTCCAACTCACTCTTCTGTACCAGGAAAGAATCAGAGATTCTTAGTGTTATCCCCTAGCCTTGGAAATTGTTAGAGCATTGTTGCCAGGAGGAAGAGTCGTGTCAGACTGGACCAGCCAGCCCAGACCATGGCTACAACAGAGAGAGAGCTTTCTCTCCATTGATTCCCTACCACCACTCCTCACAGCACTGTGGTGGCTGCCATTGTGAGGCTCACCCTTGGTGGCCACTGACCATCTTTCTTCCATCCCTGTCACAACCATTGTAAGGACAGAATTTATTGCTTTCATCTTCTTAAATTTTATACAACACATTACATCATTCCCATTTTATTGTCTTAGGCTTTTTTTTTTTTTGGCAGAGATCCTAAGGACAAGTAAAATAGTGAAATAAAATGTACTGTCATTAGAAGTTAAGCTATATTCATCTTTGAAATAGGTTTGTTTTCTCATGATCTCATGGTGCTTTTTCTTTAACATTCTCTAAACAGGATCCTGATATAGTGCTTACCTCTGGCAGCAAGCCAGGATTTCCCAGAAGTTCTGGCTCCTCCTCTGGGACTGGCAACCTGCTTTACCCCCATCATCCTAAGTTCCTCTTTTTCCCATCCTAAATCAGAACCCTGGGAAGTCTACCCTACCTCTCCTCCTCCATCATTGCTGGGTTTTATAGAAATGCTGTCTTCTCCCAATATAGTACTGGATTCAGACACATGACTGTGGAGAATCACCTCCATTTCTTCTTCATCACTGCCTGACTTGGTCACTGAGCTCAGAGAGGCGAGAGCTGCTGCCTTCATGTGGTGGCCCTCCCTTTTAGTGCCTGGGTTGTGGTAAGCAGCTGACCTTCCCTCTCTGGGGATGAGGGGAGGCAAGGAGCCCCATGGAACAAGACCTGTTATTGCCATTGCTCTTCTGATCACTGCATGGGGTCTAGTAGTTTCCTCGCACCTTCCCACCCCCAGAGGCAAAGCTTGTACATATATGGCCCCAGCTCTTACAATGCAGTGCACTCTGATGGATAAGCATGTGCTGCTGCCCCCCACGCTCTGACATGTTCTTAGAATCCACCTGCGAAGAACTTTGCTTCATTTGCTTCGTGACACATGCGTGCCAACACAGATGCTGGCATCAGCGCCCATTACCATATTCGGGGGGTTCTCAGTAGAAACTTTGAACTGAGCTAGTGCAGCGTGAAGAAGTATGGTTAGGCCTTTGTCAGGAACGTCAGAAGATGAGGAGAGGGGCAGCAGTACAGTGCATGTGCCACTCCAAAGCTGTTGGCACTGCATTTATAAAGGCCCTGCAAGAATCCATCCAAGGCAGGTTGATTTATCAGCCTTCTGCTTCTGCCAAAGACATGACTTTGTTAGGTAGAAACCAACAGAACTGCAGTGATCTGTTTCTTGATTATAGGTGACCAGATAGGAAAGTGTTATCACAGTTTGACTCCCTCTCCTCAAAAGAGAGGGGAAGCATGAAATTAAACATTAAGTCTCATGATTCAAACAATTTCATGTACTAATATATATTTATGCCTTTCATGAAAGCAAAGCAATTTAAACCAAACAAATAATTAAGCTTAATAGTAGAAATAAACCTTCCTAGCCTTAGCTTACAATGATCTCTCTTTCTAGAGATCTCCTTGATCCTAGCCTACAGCCCGGTTGTATGTCTGACATCTGCTGTACATGTCGGATAGTTTTTACCTCCCTGCCTTTGCGCAGACTTCCCTATTCCTGGAATGCCCTCTCTGCAGATTTTGAAATCCTGCCTATCCTTCAAGACCCAACTTACATGCTGTCTTCTACATACAGCTCTCATTAAAGGGATTTCCTCTCAGAAATGAACTTTTCTTCCTCTGAACTTAGGTAACACTTTGCAACTTTTTAATATTTATTATATCCTCCTTTTCACAATAGTAACTGTATAATATTATATATTGGTCTGCAGATATCATGGGACATCTGAGTAGTACAATGGATAGAGAACTGGGCCTGGAACCATGAAGACTTGAGTTCAAATGTGATCTCAGACATAGTGAATAAAACCAAAGGATTGTTGTGTTAATAATATCTGCTGATTGAGAAAGTAAATAAAGTACATTAATTTATGTTTTATGAATCACAATAGCGATAAGAAATTAGTCTTCAAAAGGTAGATTCACTTATTTGTTATACAGAGTCATTTAATTAGATGGACCCCTTACAGTGACTCTGCAGTGGCCCATTGAGCTGATGATCTCAAAGGTTCCTTTTTTTTTTCTAAACCTAGCCTCAGACACAGTAAGCTAGTAAAGCTGTGTGACGCTGGACAAGTCACTTAACCCTGTTTGCCTCAGTTCCTCATGTAGAAAATGAGCTGGAAAAGGAAATGGCAAACCATTCCAGTATCTTCACCAAAAAAATTCCCAGATGGGGTCACCAAGAGTCAGGCACGACTGCACAACAACAATGGAATGTACATATATCATATCCTTCCTGCTAGATTGTAAATTTGAAGTCAGGGACCATGTCTTAATTATCCTTCTAACTTCCAAAGCCTGGCACAGTTATCTCACACATAGGAGCATCTTGATAAATGGCTGTTGAATGGATGAATGACTTTAATGAATTGGCTTTTATTTTGTAGACTTAGAGCTGGGAGGAGCGTCAGAGACCTTCCAGTCCATTCTCTTCATTTTACAGATGAGGAAGCTGAGGCCCTCTGAGGACCAGAGTACCGGGCCAGGGCCAGCCTTACGGGATGGAACCCGGGGCTTCTTACTCCAGTCATTGCTTTTTCCCTAGACCAAGTTGCCTGTGGTTTGCCTCTAATATGGTGCTAGGCCCTGTATGCAAACTGAGTTAAATAGAAAGCATCACTCCCACCTAGAGTATTGTACCAGGGCTTTGCCACTCATCGGATGCTCACTTGAATATACAGCAAGGTGTGTTGGTTGTCATTTTTGAAGATATTTTGCCCACTTTTCACCTATTAACACACAGACATGCACTCTCCAGCACTGTCATGTTTGGAAGCCTCTGCTTCTACACCATATGGCCTCCTCATCCCTGTCCTCTTAAAACAGTGGCCAAGATGTTAACATAGCACTTCTGAAAACTCTCTGACCCTTGGATTATGATATGCAGCTGCTGCTCTTGGAATATAACATGCATGATCAGGTGCTTCCTAAGACACTTCACAGACATTGTTTCTAAAGGGGGAGGGTGGGAAGGATGGGTCAGGTGGGAGGAAGATGCAAAGTGTGACCTCTACTGCTGCCGGACCTGGGATAATGGAGAACACAGAGGTTAGTTTAGAAGGAGGGGAATAACAGCAATTTTTTTAAATGGATGAACCTCCCGAAGTGTTTTTGTGGATCAGAAAGTTAATGGAAACTGAGAAGCTATGTACGTTTTTTCGAGCAGAGTTATAAAGAAGCTGAGACCCCAAACTTTTATTTTAACTTTTTATTCCCTGACGAACTCTAATCACCTGTCATGTCCTCATCCCTGGGTTATGCACTGTGGGAGATACAGAGAAGCTTGAAACACTCTCTGCCCTCGAGAAACTTGTTATTACAGTCTGTTTGACAAGGAGAAGCTGAATGCCGGACAGCAGTCAGTCACAAAGCAGCGTATGGTTAGGTCCCAAATGAAAAGCAAAGTCACTGAGCCCAGAGCTCGGACGAAAGTTTTCATCACTTTTATAATTGCTGCACACTGGCGTTTTTCCTTGATGGAGAGATAGCTTCACAGTACCTGTTAAAGTCTTTTAATTAATGAGCAAACACATCTATGACTTCTTCCAACTCTGTTTCCCTGAGAGATGGATTTGAGTGTCTCTTGACAATTATTGGAAAGTAGAGGACGTTCATGTATTTACTATTAAATACACCACCACTTTTAGTTTTGAGGGATTGCTTTGAGCTAATTGCATGGTCGCCTTCAAAAACTTCCCCAGTCAGTAGATTGGAATACTGAATCTCTAACCCTCTCAGTACCACCACACATTTCTCTTGTCACTAAGGACCACAGACCACAGGAGTATCTTTCTCTCTATGTCCGCTCTCCCCTGCCCCATTCAGTCAGACTCTTCACAGTCTGTGAGAAGTCCTGTCCCAGCCGTGCTACTGAACTGCATGGGGGGCCTTGGACAGGCTATTCAACCTCTGACCCTGAATTACCCCATCTGTAAAATGGCTACATGTTCTCTCAAGTCCCTTTCAGGGCTGACTCTGTCATCCTGTGCTTTTGATCATTGAAGGCCATATCACAATCAGAATTTTGAAGTTCTGAGAGACCTCAGTGGCCTTGTAATTCATCCCATACCCTTCAAAGTATGCCCTCTGTAGCAAGGGTTCTTAACCCAAGAAAGAAATTACATATTTATTTTTCCTGAGCTCTGACTGAAATTTAGCATTTCCTTTAATTCAGAATTCAGGCAACAAACCACAGTAGTATTAGGCTCCGTCAGACTGCCAAAAATGTTCATGACACAAAGGTTGAGTCCCTGACCTATTATCATCATGGACAAGTGATCGTGCAGCTTCTTGAAGACTTTCCATGGAAAGGAAGTTGTTGGTACATCAGGACACCCCTTACACTCTTGGGTAGCTCCGGTTGTTAGGAAGTTTTTCCTTACACCAGACATAAATTAAGTGTCTCCAGTTCTTTCAACTAGTCATCACGTGGCATGATTCCAGTGCCGGTAATAACTCTGGTTGTCATCCTTTGGGTGCTCTCCAGCATATAAATGTGCCCCCCCCCCCAGATTGAATGCAGAGCTCCAGATTGTAGTTTCCTTACTCCTTAATGTAGCCTAAGAACACAGTAGCTTTCCTAGCTACTTATCTTTGTAGGGATCCTGGGTAATTAGAGATAAGCCAAGTATGATGGGTTAATCCCCTCTGATTTGGGACACAGGAAGAGATCGTATTGATAATACTTCATATTCATGTATTTTTTTCTTTATGATTACAGTTTAAAATATACTTAATCAGCAAAATCCACACTCTCTCTTCCACCCAGAAGGAGCTTGCACAAGGGCCATGATTCACCATGGAATATGAATATAGTTGGAGCCAGTGACTGAAAATAAACAAAGTTGTCCTTTGGCCCTGTTGTTGGTCAGTCAGCAAGTCATGGGTCACAAGTTCAGAATGAAATGACAATTGAGTCTTGGGAAGAAAGGCCATGTTGTGGCTTTGGGCAGCATGGAGATCATACCTAAGCAAGCCCAAAAAATAGGTCATCGGTAGGAAAGGCAATTTCACCATCAAGCCAGTCCACAAGACTCCAGTTAATAAAATTTGCTTCAGGGATGGCCAAAATGGAGAAGTTAGAATAAGGGAAGAGAATGGCTTCCAAAGGACCAGAGTGAGCATCTTCACACAAGGAATGAGGGAAGCCCAAGACCTGAAGTCCAAGGCAAGGTCCCACCTGGTCTAAGCTGCTCACCACCTCTCAGCCACACTAGGAAATGAGTTCCCTGCCTCAGCTCTCTCCCCATTCCAGTATGTTCTCTGTTACAGCTGCTAACACCATGGTCCTAAAGCACATATCTGACCATGCCTCACTGCTCACTAAACTCTGAGCCCCTCACACTCATAATGGTCTAAAACTGGCCTTCTTATTGCTTCCACGTGGCATTTCATCTCCATGCCTTTGTATAGGCTGTCCCCATTCCTGGGATATCCTCCTACCTCATCTCTGCATCCTTTAAAGATCAGTTCAGATGCTGTCCCCTGTACATGGCCTTTCCTATACTCCACCAGATTCTAATTCCTTACCCCCAAATTTCTTTGCATTTATTTTTGTATATACTTACTGACATATTTATATATTGCTTTCCCCCATAGCTGGGTTTTCAAGGCATTTCTTTATTTTTAAACACTTTTTTTGTGTTATAGACCCTTTGGTAACCTATGGAACCCTTCTCAGAATATTTTTAATTGCTTAGCATAAAATACACAGGAATACATACATAACGACTAAGGAGACTAATTATATTAAAATACAATTATCAAAAAAAAGTTTAAGTTTACAGTTTCCAAGTTAAGCCCCTTGGAGTCCAGGTCTTTTCATTTTTATCTGCATATCTATGGCACCAAGACATTGGCCCCTGGTAGGTGCTTCATAAATGCTTCTGATTGCTTCATTTATTGAAAGAGCAGCGGCTTTTCTTCCAGTGGACCTTTTCCCTTGACATGTACCCCGCTGAAAAGACGGGATGCCTTTGCAAGCTTGTGTTCCAGATCCAGATCCACAATCACTGCAGAAGCAGACTTGAGAAGAGCTAGACACATGGCGGAAGGGACTGCAGCCCCTTCTTGAGAGGCCTGAGTGATCTTCTCCCCATCTTAGCACACTTCAGCTGGTTCGGACAGCTTGGTACAGTGGGGAAAAGCAAGGCAGAGGTGCCCTCCTGGCTCTGAGAGGAGAGGCCTGCACCTTGCTCTGCTCTTGTTGTTCAGCCATTTTTCAGTCGTGTCTACCTCCTCGTGACTCCATTGGAGGTTTTATTGCCAGAGATACTGGAGGGGTTTGCCGTTTCCTTCTCCAGCTCATTTTACAGATGAGGAAACTGAGGCAGACAGGGCTAAGTGACTTGGCCACGGTCACACAGCGAGGAAGTGTCTGGAGCCAGGTTTGAACACAGGACGATGAGTCTTCCTGCCTCTAGGCTTGGCGCCCACTGAGCCATCTAGCTTCCCAAGGCTGCTCACAGCAGACAAGTAATGCTTGTTGCATGGACTTGAAACAGAATCCTGCTCCCTGCAGGCTGACCGGGATGGCAGCTTCCAAGTTAGACAAGGTGGTTTCTGAGCCCCCTTTCAGCTCTGCCCGTCACCGGAAGGACAGCCTTCAGCGCTAACTAACTCCACAACAGGACCCTGGTCTCACTGATAGAGGTTCTCTCTCCAGTGATCTGAACCCTGCCTCCAGGACTTAATATATTTACTGTCTAACCTTCTTGGAACCCCGGTTTCTTCATTTGTAAATAGGATTAATTTGTAGGATAAGAGATTCAGAACTGAAGAGGGCTCATTCTTCTCCATTTACTCCTGAGGAATTTGAGGCCAAGAGACCTTTAAGTTATTTGCCCATGGCCCCTCAGTACAGCTGCAGTTTTGACTCTGGCTTCTCTGGTGTCAATCTCAGATAGAACCATGGCCACCAAACCATGTGGAAGGAGCCCTGTGGGGGCCACCTGTTGACTTAGTTTTGAAATGTAGTCTTATCTGCATTTTATTTTCTTTATTTTGTTAACTCTTTCCCGATTACATTTTCATGTGGTTCAGCTCTGTTTCATACTGTACTGCACAATTTTATTAAGTACCTCTCTCACAAGGTGGTTCTGAGGAGCAAATAAGATAAGGCATATAAAGCATTTTGCAAACCTGACAGCGTTCTATAAAATGTCAGTTGCTTGGTAGGAGGAGAGAAAGGTGGGACAGATGAGCTCCAGCAGTGGGCTGATGGCAAGAAGGGCCCTGTCACCCTTTAAAGTTCTCCCTTTCTATTTAAACCACATTAATTTACTGTCTCTAGTTTTGGAAGAGGTTTTATCACCAAATAAACATAATCAGACTTGTTGCAAAAATTAATGAAATGTCAGCTGTCACAATCCTGTTTGCAGCTTGTCCATGGGAATCATGTGTGAAACTTTTGTTTGTGTTCTTTCATAAATTCTTCTTGGGGGATCCTCCCAACAAACTTTATTTTGTAGGTACCAATGTAGCACTGGGACTATCGATCTATTTTTCCTCATTCTCGATACATGATTGGTCTGGAGGATATTTTTGATATTTTCTGTGAGCCTGTGCCCACGTCTTTTCCACTGTACTTGGTGTTACCTACAATTTAAATTCTTTGGAGATTGTGGTGTTCCACTATTCATAGCAATCAAGCATCACTAGAAAAAGATTGGTGTTTAAAAGATGGGATTTTGTTCAGAGGAGCAGATTGAGATTGCTGAAATAGCCATTCATTTTCCCAAATAAAGTCTAGCCAGTTCTCTGCCTCTTCCTTCATACCAGTGGTACTCAATGGCTTGTCCATCCCACTCTCTGGACAATAGAAATTCTTCATCCACTTGGTTTTTCTGTTTGGATTGTTGAGCAGAACAGCTGTCATAGAGAAGGTGTTGTAATATTCTGGGGCTTGTTGCAGTGAGCAGGAGCCTCCCCTGAAGGACCTCCCTGGCCATGGAAAAGGCAGGAAGGTTTTCCCAGCTTTTGACAGGCTGCATTGTTGCTCTGAACCCTCAGCACCCCTCCGGGTTTCTGGAGGGTGTTCCCCTTAGGCTCCACCTTTTAGATCCTTTTTGTGTTTCTGACTTTCACCTCAGATGCTTATTCTTTGACCTCTTCTCTCAGCTCCCTGCACTCTGAGTCAGAGAGATTTGGACTCCAAGCTCCTTGCCATAGATCATATGGTCATAGATTCTATATCTAGTGGCCTGGCTCCCGAGCTCTTGTGCCTTAGAGGAACATTTCCTATATTTTTATTATCATCTGCCTTTATGTGTCTTTTCCTCTCCAAAGACCATTTTCTTAACAGCTGGTATCATTTATGTGGATTCGGTTCATCTTATCTACCCTACAGGAGTTTACAGTGTCTATTTGTGTTCCTTTCCCCTGGAAAAACCTTACTTGTTTTTCCTCCCTCCATTTAAATTGCTTCAGACCCACATTCACATTTTAATACTGGCCTGGCCTCTTGTTCAGGGTTGTAGGGTTACTCTCTAGGAAGGGGGCTCTAGTTCTAACTCTGGCCTTGCTACTGTGGAAACCATCAGATATGAATTGATAAATCTATGAGCAGATGCTTTCCAGGATCCACAGATAGCTGTGTAGGCAGGCGTGTCCAGCACCAGGCTGAGTGCAGCACTCTCTAGGACAGAGGACAACCCAAAGAACATTTTGCCATTTTTGCCATTTTTTCCTGGATCTACCCGGAGATTCTTCCTGCCCAAGCTTGTCTGAAGCTAGCAGTGACGGCGGAGAGCTCGGACCCTGAGAGCCAGAGCACGTCCTCGGGATGTGTCAACTGTGCTCTCTGTGGGATTCGTGTTTGCTAAGTTGTCACGTGAGCATTGACGACTAGCTGGCACGTTCTTATATTCATGTGTCGGTTCTCATTGGCGCCTGTGTCTGTTGTCAAATAGCTACTTACTAATGCTCTTCTTCTGGCTTTCCTTGCAGATTTGTCCAATCTGTGCAGCATTGCCTGGTGGAGACCCTAATCACGTCACAGATGACTTTGCAGCTCATCTCACACTTGAACACAGAGCCCCTAGAGATCTAATATCCTTTTATGCACCAGCAGGAAAAGGAAGGAAGGAACCGCGTGGTCACCTTGGGCTCTAGCCACTGATGTGCTTGGTTATCTGCAAAGCAAATCAGAGAAAAGACCAGATTTCCAAACTATTCACAATGGAAAGAAAAAACAAAACTCATTTGAAGATGGACCTCTGTGTATACTAGTCCTCTTCAATGTTATTCAATACTCTCAATATTATTGAAAAATCAAATGGCATGTCATACAGAGGTAGATTTTTAATCATCTAGCCATTCCATATGGGATATGTAATGAGATAACTGGGATAATCTCCTAGTGTAGAACTAAGTGTCCCATGTCACTCATTAACCAAGACTGTCAACATTTCAGTTCTTTAGAAATTGGTCTTCCCCATGTGATGAAAACAACTGTTAGAACCAGTATATTTTATTAAAACCAAAGTCTCCTCTCTGATAGTAGACAACCAGTGTACTGCGGTAACACCTCAGTTATCCCATGGCCCTGGAAACCAGACTTTCAGGAATTCCAAGCATGCAGAAGGAGGCCAGACCTAAATATGGCAAGGGGGAAGGGAAGCAATCGTAGAGGAGGGGAGGAATGAGGCTAAAGAACACAACCTGAGAATCCACTGCCAAGGAGAGTAGCTAAGGAGTGCCCAGCATACTCTTCTGGGTTAGTTCTTTCAGCAAAGAAAGAGGCACTCAGAATTCATCCTGATGGTGTCTGTGAAAAAGCAGTTGCAGACAAGAATAGGAAGAATAAAGATGGGAGCAGACCGGAGGCGCAAGGAACAGTGGCAGATAACAGTTCCTGACCCAGAAGCATAGAGGGCCTGTAGTGACAAGAACAGCATGGATGGATGGATGGATAGATAGATAGATAGATAGATAGATAGATAGATAGATAGATAGATAGATAGATAGATAGATAGAGATAAGATAAATAGTTGAAGCTCCTTATATTTGCCAAGGGGTTAGTCAAATATTATTCCCATTTTGAAATGAGAAAGCCAAACCACAGGGAGGGTGAGTGTCTGACACTTGCATGTATATGAGGCAGAAAAAAACTGTGTGATACAGATGGAGTATTGCACATACACATGTAGCAGGACAGAATTAGCATATTTTAGAAGCCATCCCTTGATAGGTAGGGATTCTAACCTAACTGGTGAAAGATGCAAATGTAAGAAAGTTAGGCTTACCTTTGAAAATGGAGACCTATTCACAGCTTGAAATGAGGAGCCCAGGAATATGTCAGTTGGTCAGTACCATCAGAGTGTCTGGATTGGATTTTATTCAGTTGTTTCTTAGCACAAAAAAAAATGCAGAGGCTGCCCTCTAACTTCAACCCAATGTTAATCAGAAAGCAAAAAATTATTTTCCTGAGCAAAGGCAGTGAATTGAACCATGTGGGCTGTCTGAAGGTCATGTTGTGTTTGTTTGAAAGGCAGACAAGACTTTAATAGATCTTAAAAAACAACCAATCATGAGACAGCAGAATTTTTTTTTTCTATTCAACATAATTCCAAAAGATGCCAATGATGGGGTGGCTAGGTGGTGTAGTGAATAGAGCACCAGTCCTGGAGTTAGGAGGACCTGAGTTCAAATCCAGCCTCAGACACTTAACATTCTCTGTGTAACCTTGAGCAAGTCACTTAACCCCAATTGCCCAACCTTCCCCCCTCCAAAAAGTAAAAAAAAAAAAGAGGCCAGTCTATTTTGGTGATGCCTCCTAGTGAATCAAATACTCTGCCCTCTGAGCTTTAGCACAGCTAAGGACAGGTTGGCTACTTTGTCATTTCCTAATAAAGATTCAGAGTGCCACCAAATAAAATCCCATATTCCTAGAACAGCTCAGCATCCCCTCAGAACATAAGCTCATTTATGGGTGGAAAAGCATTTTTTCTGACTAGCTCTGTCATTTTTTTTTACTTTCATTGAAAGATAAGCTTATAGCCATAACCTACACCAGAAGGATTTATTAGGTGCCTGCTGTGTGGTGGCACTGGAGATACGAAAGAAATGAAAGAGTCCCTGGCCTCAAGGAGCATACATTCTGTTCAGGAATACAGCATGTAGTTCTGAAAAGAATACAGCAAGAGTTCTTTCTGTAGTTATAAAGCTCAGTCCTGAGGAAGTTTAGCATCCCACCTAGCAAACCTCACTTAGCCTGTGAGCCAGTTTAGAATATGAGATGTCATTACAGAAAAAACATCATGAGAAAATTCACCGTAGCACCGTGAATTTAGAGCTAGAAAGGCCCTTGAGATCATGTCATCCAGCTCTCTATCCTTCCTTTTAACAAATTAAGAAACTGAGGCCTTGTGAGATTAAAGAAGTTTCCCAATGTCCCCCTGTTACTGATCAGCAGCGCTAGGACTTGAACCCAGGCCCTCTGATGTAGGTATCTGGTGGAGGGTTTTAAGGGGAAGAGTGGCGTGGTCTAATGGAAACAACAGTGTTTTGGGGCTTAACAGACCTGCCACTTAATTGCCTACATGACCTTAAGCAACCTTTGGCCAGTCACATAACTTCTGTGTACCTCAGTTTCCTCATCTGTAAAACATAAGAGTTGGAATACATGGCTTCTGGATCTTTTCTAGGTCCAACTATGTAATCCTGTCATCTTCTCATATTCCATTAGGTTACAGTTTTAATTTTGCTCATACCTGGAATTTCCTCTTAATTTAAGGAGAAATAGAAAAAATTGAATCATGATTTTATGTCCACAGAGTGTGACTGGAGGATGAGCCTTAAAGTAAGCCCTCTCTAAAGCCTCTTAGCACAGATTCATGTAATAGTGAGATTACAATCCATGAATAGATTTAGTGCTAATCAATTAGAAAAGTGGATACAGGCTGACCAAGGAAGATACTTGTGGTTTGTTGTGATCATCAGGTAGACGTAAAATTTTAAATGATTTTTCACGAGTCCAAGAATTTGATAGCAGCAATGAACGTGGAGATTCAGGGGTGGACAGAAAAAGCTTCAGGACTTTCATTCATTCATCTTGTACAGGAATAAGCTGAGGAGATGCTTGATTCAGTCTGCTATTTTAAGAAAGAAACAGATGACCAAAGAGAAACAACCTAGGGAATTTAAAGGGTTAATACTTTACCAGAAAACTTAATTTACCCAAAATGATTCTTTTCCTTTGAAAAACCAAGTTGTAACCATATGTCTTAATTACAGCACAAATGCATTTAACCAGCATTGCCCTAGGGCAAGAGTTCTTAACCAGATAATTGTATTTCAGCATAATTGGTTTACTTCTTGATATTATATATTTTGTTTTATGCACTTTCAAACCTTATTCTGAGAAGGTTCATGGACTTTACTGGGCTGTCAAAAGGGTCCATGGCACAAAAAAAGATAGAGAGCCCATGGCTGATGGTCACACTCCCTGTGTCCATGTAGCCTTTGAGCTAAGGGCACTTTTACAGTTTAAAATAAGATTTTAAAATGTAAAAACCATTCTTCCCATACAAAAGCTTATGGATTAAATCTTGTTTTCCTTGCTGGTAAACCCAGGTATCCACTTTGGGATGGATTTAGCCCTGGGTCTAGGGAGAAGACCTTGATGGGGAGTGGACGAATCATTTTTATTGGCTTTAAGTTTTTACCATTCTGATTGAAATATTTCTAAAAGCCCTTTCATGCTCTCTTGAGTCATCATGGTGAATAGGAGTGATAGGAGTTTATCATGAAAAGGGACCTTTGAGGTGATGTAGTCTCATTCTCTCATTTGATAGATGGAAGCCCTTCTGCCTAGGAAAGTCTAGGGGTTGGCAGAAATTCATGAAGAGTTTGAAGACTCTGATTTCTTATCAATAAGACCCTCAGGGTAAGCTAGGATAGGGCTAGGGCTGTCCACTGCTAGACCAAATCACCCTGCACACCTAAACCAAAGGATGAGAGAACAGGCTAAGAAACTTTAAACCTACCTTTAGTAAGTAGGGTTCTCTTAGCTATCATTCATCACTTGGGTCTATGTATTCTGATGCTACAATCGACTGCTTTATTTTTCATGCCATTATCTCAGAGTAGAAGTGAGAGTTAGACATTTCTTATGAAAGAAAGTATATGAACCTGATGATGACTGTCTGCTGGCCAGCCACATTCCTGTCTTCGTTCTGGGTGACTATTAGAAGTCTGTCCAGAGTGAGTGAGGTGGTCCTCTATTCAGATGCCAACATTTCATTCTTTACTGGTTTCAAGCAGCATGGCTTGTTCTCCATTTGAGTGGTAGCTTAAAGACAGAACAGGATGTTTCACTTGGGTGCCAAAAGCAAATAGAAGAATCTATTTGCCCACCTAGCAACGGTTAAGCTTATATTAATTTCCATGAGCCATTTGGCTTATTTTCTTAACTTGTGGGTTACGATGAATCGAGTGGTGTTCGACATGTACGTAGAATGTTTCACCCTGGCCGGGGGCTAGGAGGTCCTCGGGCCCGTAGATCAAACATGCACTTTACTAGCAGTTCTACTGGTGGGCTTTCTTCTTCACAGAGTTCATACTCTCCAAGCAATAGGGAAGCCATGGATCCTATCGCTGGTAAGACCTTTTTGTATTTGCCTCATAAAGAAAATTGCTTTGTCTTTTTATCTTATAAATTTTGATTCTGATATGTATGTTTTTGTTCTCCGACCATCAAACAGCTACCAGTTTTTGGTATATTTTCATCTAAAATTTAAAAATCCTTAAAATGTTACATGACGGTAATATAAAACATGAATCACTTTGCTTTACTATAGTTTTTGCTGTAGTTTCTTCCCAAGCACTGAGTAGTGGAAGAAATAAGTGAATCTTTTGATGACATTTTCTCTTATGTTTTTATGCCCTAAAGAAAAAATACTTTAAAAATTAATCTTTTCTTATACAAAAGTCAAACAGGAACATGTTTGTCTTTGTGTAAAATCACAAGAAGATCTTATGAAAACACAAGAATATAAAGGCAAGATGCTGGAAAAATGTATCTTCTAATGGCTTGTGAATATATAAGTGAAAAAATATCGGGAAACAAAGTTCCTAACTGATCCTCCTTGCTCACCACTCCAGAAACCATGAGTTTATAATTCTGCTTTGAACTCCAAACTGCAGTTAGCAATGATTGTAAATACTTTTTGTTTAAAACTAGGCCATCCTGTTGAAGCAGTAGGCTTGGGTAAGAGTGAAAGCTTGTTCAGAAATGTCTGCGCACTCCGACTTCTTCCCTGCTTATGCCATTTGGAGTCTGTGGCTCCTTTGTAAACCAATTAAAAATGTTGTGATTTTTAAAAGCATAGTCCCTGCTCTCAAAGAGCTTCTGTCCTGCTAGACAATAAAGTAGTAAATCCAACATAACTTGACAGGGAAGGAGAGCATTAATGGCTGAGAGCAGTGGGACCCCTAAATGGAGGAAAGAAGACGGGGAGAGGAAGAAGGGTTCGAATGCATGGAGACTGGACATGACACAGCAGCTAATGACCCTGTCTAACTGGAATATAAAGTATGGGAAGCAGAGGCATGTGAAGTAAAACCCAAAGTGGGCAGAGAGAAGCCGCGATGTGTAAGGCCTTCGATGGGAGGCTAAGAAGCTTGTACTTGGTCCAAAAAGTGGTAGGAGTCACTGGAGATTTTTGAGTAGGGCAAGGATATCCTAAGACCTGCTTTTCAGGAAAGTTATTTGATGGCTTTGTGATTGATTGATTAATTGAAGAAGGGAAAAATTACTAGCAAGGAGGATATTAGAGTAGTCTAGCCTAGCTGTGGGGTGTGGCCATCTCGGTGAGTGGAAGAGAAGGCGCGATGCAGGTGAAGGAGAAAGAAGAGGCAGGAATTACTGGCAGGCTGCAGACTGGTGAGGAGAAGGATGGTGGGGCATATGGAGGTGACTACAGAGTTGTTTAATTTATGATGCCAGCAGGAAGATATCCACGAGACATGTCCAGGCCTGGGATACAGGTGCTGTTATTATTATCCCCATTTTACAGACGTAGAAACTGAGAGGGACAGAGGTTAAAGGACTTGCCTGGGGTCTCAGCTAGTATGTGTCTGAGGCAGCACTGGGGTCCAGGTCCACCGCTCCATCTACCTTATCACCTAGCTTTCCCGTGAATAACACTTGAATACACTCTCTTTCATTAATCTGCTTGAGTGAAGAACAGATGACCACTTACAGAGAGTGAAAGGTGAGCCATCCCAGTGAAAGGAGGCTTCTGAAGGTCAGAGCTGGCATGTAGCTCCTTCAGGGCCACAAAGCTCTTTGCACCCATAGTCTTGTTGGAACCTGCAGTGGCCCTGTCAGGTTAGGGCTGAAGTGGTGCTTGCCACAGGACTGGTTCTGTATTGGTGGAACAAAGACCCCATTAGGCATGATGAAGGAGATGAGTGTGAACAGCCAAGAGGAACCTAAGCTGCCACGCACAGGGACCGCCTGATCCCCCCTTCACCTACATCTCACAGTATGGGCTTCTCTTGCCTTGTGCAAATAGCAAATTTGACAAATATTTCTGTTTCCTTTTACTTCTAAAAATTAAAAAGGAATTGGATTAGCTGATGCACATGATTTTTCTTTGTTACCTTTAGGTCAATCAGAATTCTGTTGTGGTAAATTCCCTCCTCTTCCTGCAGAATTCTGTTATAGTTAGGGGAGGCGCTCCTGTAAAGAAGCTTCCTCTGGGATAGACGACCAAGAAGCACAAGAATGGGTCAGCATGCGTTTCTGTTGCCCTGATTTTGAAGCATTTCCACCTGACTAAATTAGTCAGGACCAGGCTGTTTGGCAAGGCTTCATTAGCTGGCCTTCTAAGGGGTTCCTTTCAGCTCTGGGGCTCTGTGATCTAGAGGTTTGCTGGTCACTCCAAGGAGCTTGGAGTACCACATGCACCCTGAGGCCAAGACCAGTGACAGAAAGGACAGACGAAGAACATGGCAAGTCTGTACATGCGTCAGAGTAAGTGTCAACCAGGAAGAAGCAGGCAGGACAAGTCAAGCAGCAGGGTATGAGTGAATAGAAGGGGTCAGGTAGGTCAGAAGTCAGCAGTCAATGTGAAGAGCTCAGTGAGGGAAACAGGAGCCTTCTCTGTCCCAGCAAGAAGGTCGTGTCTAGGAATTAACGGCGACTGGATGGACATCTGGGATCTGTCAGAGTTGAAAAGGCAAGGCAGAAGGGAGGCTAGCAAGGTAAATCTGGACCTGGCAGGTAATCAGGGGGACTCAGAGATGGCAGAGAGAGCGCAGGAGTCTGGAGAAGGAACGAGCCCCAGATGGGAAGTCACTGTCCTTGGGCTTGAATTCCAGGTCTGCTGTTTATTACGTGTTCGCCCTTGGACAGGTCACTTCATGTCTCATTTCAGTGTGCCGCCCTTTTATTTATGAAAGAGTTAGACTAGACGCTCTCTCTAAAGTCCCTTCCAGTGACCTCTTATCAGGATGCCCTCTGCAGCAGCCGTGGGTGAGCTCACTTCCTCCTAGACAGCCCATTTCAGTTTGGAGCCTTTTGGTCGTTAGAAAAATGTTCTTATGTTGAGCCAAAATGTGTTTCCCTCGAGTACTATATAACTGAAAAGTACAATCAGTGGTGCACTGATGAAGGTCAGCAGCCGGCTCTCCAGAAAAAAAAAGTCAACAAAACAGACTCATAAGGTTAATCAGAATATGGATGTTTTCTGTCACTGTTTCTCTGTCTAAGCAGTTACCTACCACACAGCAACTCAAGCCACGGTTTGTATAGTTTACAGATTGTTTCTCCAGCTGGTTTGAACTGGCTGAGAACTGAGCACAGTTAGGGCACATTCTATTTTCTGTTCTCTAGGTTTAACAGTCTGAGTTTCTTCAGCCTGTCTTCCCTTGACGGATTTTCTAAGTCTTTCTTCCCTACGTTAGCCACCTTTTTGTGGCCTGTGCCCTTTCCTGAGCACAGTGCTCCAACTGCAGCCTCCTGCACCAGAGAAGCCAGAAGGGCTCAGCTCTGTCAGCAGAGATGCGAAGTCTCTTGCCCATGGTCACATGGGGGTTTCCAGCAGAGCCAGGATTAGACTTTGCAGGCTGAGCTTCTCGATGCATGCACTCTCAGACTCATTTGATATATTGGTTAGTTTTGTTGAACTGGGGTTTTTTCCTTTTTTTTTAATTGTTCATTGCAAGGGGATGACTCACAAGATAGGAAGGGGAAATGAGAAATATTCTGAAATGAAAGTCAAGTCATGTGTCAGGCCCTACGCTAAGCCCAGAATATAAATAATGTAAAGAAGAAAGATAGCCGTACATCTTTAAAAACTTTTTAAAAGCATGGTATTGTTTCTCTGAAGGAGAAAGTCAGTACCAGACACAGACCAAAAGAGTGGGGAATCGGAAAGACATTCTTGATGGATCTGTTGCTTTAACAAAGCTATCTTCCGTTCAGGGGTTTCCAATCTTTTCAAGCTTAAAAGTGTTTTTTAACATCAATAGATTTTTTTTTTGATTTCTACTTAATAATAATTGTACTCTTAGTATCCATTTATTGAGAATTCAAATAATTGATTAAAAAACTACTATGATTTCAGAAATGTTCTTAAATGAATTGTTTTTTATTGATCACAGTAGTGTACATATACATTTGAAAAAATAGTAGATATTTGTATGACACAGTCAACAGAAAGTTTGTTTGCTTATTCAATATATTTAAGTCATACCAGAGATTCTGCTTAAGCTGAAAAACAAAGTGAAAATGACTGGTGTGTGTTGATGTGGGTTTGAGGACCTCTTGGGGTAACTGTTCCCTCTCCTCCCCCTGTAGATCTGAGAACCACTGTTCTAAACCAGTCTTCTTAAACATCCCCTGAGTCTAGATCACTTAGAGGTATGGGGAGACAGCCCAGAAGTGCTGAGTAATGAGAGGAAGCCTTTGTCCCATGTCATGTTTGCCCTGAATAATCAGAGCGATGAGTCATTGACACAGGGCATCGTTGGCTCTGAATTACCAGGGGGCCTTTATCCAGGCGTCTCTGGCTTTGATGCTGACATGTTTTATGGTGCTTTTTCTCTGAGTTATGGCACATTTCCTTGTGCCCATCTAGGCGTACTAGATTACAGCCTTTCTCCATTTCTGTTGGCAGAGCTTTTATCTCAGTTATCAGGAGTGAGACGTTCTGCGGGAGGACAGCTCAATTCTTCTGGCCCCTCAGCTTCTCAGTTACAGCAGCTGCAGATGCAGCTGCAGCTAGAACGACAACACGCACAGGCAGCACGGCAACAGCTGGAGACCGCGCGGAATGCAACCCGGCGCACCAACGCCAGCAGCGTCACCACTACAATCACACAGTCAACAGCAACAACCAACACGACAAATACGGAAAACAGTCAGCAGACCGTTCAGAACTCCCAGTTCCTGCTTACGAGGTAGCTGGCTCTTTGCCGTTCTCAGGGGGTTTTGTTTAGACGCTGAGTATTGGAGAATTCATCCGAAATTAACTTTGCCTTTCCTCCCGACATCTGAGTTGTAAAGCCTCATGTTTCCGTCAGCTGGGAAGCCCACAGCTCCTAAGGCTGTTCCATGTCGCATGTTTCGCTGAGTTGTCTTGGACAGCTGGACTCGCTCCTTGCTGAATGGCCTGGTCTGACAATGAATAGAGCTTCTCTTTGAGAAATGCTGCTGGGTTTCCAAAGCCCTTCACATACACTGTAGTTATTGCCATGATTTATTATTTGCCATCATGGTCCATTGATTCCTCCAAATACCCGAGTAGATTGTACGGGTATTATGATCCCATTTTAGAGATGAGGCTGCAAGGGATTGTTGCAGATCTCACCAGTCAAAGTCTTCGACCTTACCGACCCAGTGTCCTTTTCATTCTTCCATGCTGCCTCCTTAGAGTAGGGTTGGCCAGGTACTTATTTTGAAAGTGTTTTTCTGTATCACTTCATCTGCTCTGGGTATAATTTTCTTTATTGTCCAGAAAGCTTACCTATCATGATAGTTCATGTACAGGTAATATTAGACAAAGCTGTGGACATAGTTCACTTTTGCCTTCTCTTTGTTTTCTTTCATACTGCTGAGAGTATTAAAAGGGACATGGATGTTACAGACCTTCCCTGAATATAGGTCCTGCACAGCTGGACCGCAGCATGTCAGCACAGTTAAATAACAAGCCACAGGGTCAGCATATGCAAGTAATGGCCAAAGCCAGCTTTGCATGGCCGCTTGGGGAATGGCTCTCTTCTGGAATCACATCACGCAACCACTGGAGTTTGTGAATTCCAGAAGGATACAGGAAAGGAAGGAAAATGAAACAATGAGCTGTGGATTTGTTATTAACAGAGCTTAAAACCAAGAAAACTGAGCCTCTTCAGAAAGTAGAGGAAGGGGGTGGCTAGGTGGCACAGTGAATAGAGCACCGGCCCTGGAGTCAGGAGGACCTGAGTTCAAATCCAGCCTCAGATACTTAACACAAAAACTAGCTGTGTGACCTTGGGCAAGTCACTTAACCCCAAATGCCCTACCTTCCCCCTCCAAAAAAAAAAAAGTAGAGGAAGGTAGAATATAAATTGGAAAAGTGAATCAGGAAAGCAAGACCAACATCTGTCATGGGCCTAAACTGGCTTTTAAAGTAGTAGCCATGCTTGGGTCAGCGTATTCCACGTGTCCTGTTCTCTTCTGAAGGGAAGCAGTAGACACAGATCGGTTCACCCACCCTGGCGTTCTGCTTAGATTTCTTTTTTCAGATAAACCCTCAGCTTATGGAGGGCCCCAAGTGACAGCCACCACTGCTCAGATGAGGGTGCATGTCTTCAGAGGGTAGGCCTGTTCTCTCCCAACCCTGTCTCAGGGTTCCTCTCTCAGGCGTGGGTTCACCTGGCTTGCTCTGGTCTAAAGATGGAGCTTGTTCCCCAGGGCCCTGGACCTCACCCTCCTGCCCAACAGCAGATTGGCGTCCTCTGAAGTACAGAATGACTTTGCCCAAGGAGTCTAGTGCACATTCTTAAGATCCAGTGTGCTTTGCCAATATTCCTAATAGGATTTCCACTACTCAAAAAGTTTTTTAATTGGGTTCATTATTAATCACCATTGGTTTACCACAGACTCTTGCCACCATCTAGGAGAGATGATATACCAGAAATTACCTACAACACCATTGGGAACACAGGCCTCAGGCTTATACAGAGCCTGGCTTTATAGTCGGTCAGATGCCCTCAAATAATACCATGTTCCTTCTCCTTCACCTCGTCCAGGACAAGGGAAACCTAAAGCTGATAGGGCAAGCATGTCTTCAGGTATCAGGACAGGCACTGGCTGATTGATGGGTCAGACCTCAGATGTAGTCTGATTTTTCTCACCTTGCCTCTTCTTTCCTGGTCTTCACGGGGGCAGGGGATTCACTGATCCTACCAGGGAGTGTGCAGTTCACTTCCACAGTCCAAATGTAGCCTAGTTTCAGACTGTGGTAAGCCCTTTCCCGGCCCTGTCCCTGGAAGCAGCCTTTCCAGGTACTAGCTTTGTCCAAAAAGAAGCCAGCCTACCCTGATTAATTCAGACTGGCCTCTTACTAAGCAGGTAAATGTAGTAGACCTTCACCTGCCCTACTAACCATTCACTCCTATCCCAAGAGGGATGGGAAGATTTTTTCTTTAGGCTAAAGATCTCAGCTTTATTTAGGCTTTGGACACTTTTTGTTTTTAGTGAAAATTTACAGCTCACCTCACCAGGCACCATCTTGCCATTGCATTCTTATCACAAAGAAATTACCCACAGACCCTCTGTGCCCCCTTGAAGGCCATTCTTTAGAGCCTTAGCTTAGTTTGCTTTCTTGCCTTGAGAACAAGTCATTCCACAGGTGATTTAGGAGTTATTCTCTGCTCCCCTAGCATTGATCTGACCCCAAGAGCCCAATGTCCTGCTGCTGCCACAGCCTCCTGGGTCCATTCTTCTGGGTCTATGAAGCGACCTGGCCACAAGAAAACCAGTTGCTTTCAGCTGCTAAAAGAAATGTGGAAACAAAAACTGCTTTTTGTTCTTCTGGCAATACATTGTGATTATTTGATGGAAAAATCTCTATCCTTCCACTTTCTTCTTGTTCTTCCACTGTACTTTCCCCATTGGTCCCTTTTCCAATCCCCGTTCCACATCTTTCCCTTTGTTTCTTTGGAGCCAAAACTGAAGTCTGATTCCTGCCTAAGAGGTGGACAGCTTTAAGCTCTGAGCAAGAAACCTGGGAGATGGAGCCTCATCTTGTCCACTTCCTTCCCTCTTAGCCCTGTAAGGAAAGAAATGTGAATATCTGAAGTTGTTTTTTTAGTGGCAAAGAAAAGAAAGAGTGGGGCAGGGGTCAGAAAAACAGATGTCTATGGGAAATAGGACTCAGCTAAGCCCCTTTTCTGCAGACATCTAATTACATTTAAATCGTGTCTCATGGAGGATGTTTTTTGCTAGCCTTTCAGTTGCCAGGTGCTGCTATTCCTGCAAATCCAGCTTTCTATAAAAACATCTGTTTACTTTTTTAAGGCCTAATTTCTTATAGAACCATGCTAACATGTAGTCCTTTCTCAGCATAGGAGGGAAGTGGGTTAATTTGTACTTGCTATTTTACAATGAAGAAACTGAGACCCAAGGAGTGTTTCTGTTCAGTACTCGTGAGTTCTAAGGTTTCTCAGTGTGTGGCACTCCCTTCGAGAGCACAGTTGGAGATGGTTGGTTTCTAAAAGTTGCTGTGGTTGAGAACGTCATCGACCTGTGGCCAGCCTCCTTAGGAGCCTCTGACTTCTAGTCTTGTCCTCAGACACCAGGCTTCCAGTCTTCCTGGAAGAAGCCTGTGTACTTGGGAGGGCCTGTGAGAGCATGGCCTCTGAGAACCCACGTGAGGCATGGGAGGTTCTAATGGCTGGAAATCAGAGCAGGCCAGAAATGTCAGCTTCTGAGTGTCCATTTTGTTTTACCATGTGAACCCTGCTTTTAAACCAAGTTTTACCTTGGATGGCACAGATCTCCATACCAAAGAAAAGAGCCCTCTGTCCATGCAAGAACTATTTGGCAGAGGGGCACAGGCGTAACGTTGCTGCCTGGCCTCCCTCTTAGGGCCTTTGAACTCACCCCATCATCAGCCACCTTTGACCGATTCTGTTTTCTTTTGCTGCCCTCCAGGTTAAACGATCCCAAGATGTCTGAAACAGAGCGTCAGTCGATGGAAAGTGAGCGGGCAGACCGTAGCCTATTTGTCCAGGAGCTTCTGCTGTCCACTTTGATGCGTGAAGAAAGTTCGTCCTCCGATGAGGACGAGCGGGGGGAAATTGCCGATTTTGGTGCTATGGGCTGTGTAGATATTATGCCTTTAGATGTTGCTTTAGAAAACCTAAATTTAAAAGAGAGTAATAAAGGGAATGAGCCTCCACCACCTCCTCTTTGATGACACCCCAATTCGCAGACAGTGTCCTCTGTGCTGTATTTGCCAATGAAAGTGGACAACAGCTATCTTGGGTTTGTTTTGGTGATTGTAATTTCAGGTCTGTCACTCTTGTTACATTGTGTACATTCAAAAGGAAGAGAGAAAAAAATATATATGATAATCATTTCCACTTAACTAATTTTTACTTCTAGCAGGTAAATGTAGGTAGCAGTGCAGGGGTGATCCTGCTTCCTGTACCTCGACATGCAAAAGGCTCCTAATATTCCACATTCAAACTGAAGAGGAAAATTGAAATCTCTAATGAAGCTGCTGTGTGTATTTATGAATATTAATGAATAAAACTGCTTGGATGGTTTACCTTAACTACTGCATGAGGTTTTTTGCAGCGTGCATGAGTTTTAGTGACCTTGTCATTTAAAAACAAATACAAGGAGTAAAGCTATATGAGACCCAAAGCTTTCCCCGACATTATTCAAAGGCTACATGGCCCAAGAGTGAGTGTGTGCCAGCCGTTTGCAGCCATGAAGTAGCTTTTGAATAATGTCCGAACATCTGACTGAATCACCCCCTTCCTTTCTGTGCCTCGAGCACGTGACGCCAGCTGTGCTGTGGAGTGGGCCCTTTGCAGGGCGAAGCCCCTCGCCCTGGGGGACTGCTCTGCTTGGCTGCCCACGTGGAGTTCAGCCTCTTTAATGCATCCGAGAAGACACCACAGTAAAGCTACTGTTGAAATCTGCTGCAAGGGCGTCTGGGTGCCCTCCAAATCAAATCCTGTTCATATTTGTTCAAAGTTTTTACTTTTTTGTGGTTGTTTCAAATTTTTCAATTGTTAAACATGTTTTATTCAGGTGTAGATGAATTCATTTATTCACTGTTCAACAAAGTTAACCTGGATTATGTTGTCTTAGTTTTTTAAAAGCCTCACCTTCTCAATCATATTTTGAGTTATTTATGTATTTGCTTCTAGTTTGCAAAGACTTGTCAGTACCGGGGGAGCTTGAGGATGTGACTTCCCAGACTTTGTCAATATATTACAACTGAATTCTTAATGCTAACTTTAGCACCTTTTATTTATTGGGGTTTTCTGGCATAAAAAGTAAAAGCCTTTTAATTGAATCATGCCACCTACATGCCTATATTATTAATCCTCTATGTAAAAAAAAAAAGGAAAAAATGTACAGCGGGTTTTTTTTGTGCATAGACTTTCATAATTTACCTGAGGCAGGGACAGCAGCTGGGATAGGGGTGGTGGGGTTGGCAGGGATGGGGAGGGAATTGTTTTGGAATGTAAACTTTAGGACATTAAAACAAAGTTCGCACAGCTTCTGAGAAATTTACAACTAGGCTTATCTATAATCATGTCTTTTCCAGTTCCCTTTTCTCTCTCCCTTTCTCTCCTTCACTTGCCATTCTTTACTTGCCTTCTTTTTCTGTGTCCTTCCATTTCTGTAATGATTCAAACATTTTAGAATTAAATTACAGACTTGAATACCCACTGGTGTTCTTAAGAGAACTGTGACGTGTATGTTAATCTAAAGTAACCAAAAAAAAAGTCATCTCACATGTCAAAAAAAAAAAAAGGTTTGTTTCATTTTCATTTTCCTAAAGAAGCTTCAGATTCCAATGGTTTCCACATAATAATAGGTTTGTTTTCTTTAGTCTCTGCAACGAAAAATGTTTTAAGGGAAAAATTTTACACTAGGCCTCTGGTTATCCTAGCAGTTAACCCCAGTAGGGATTTTTTTATTGATTGTTGAGGACTTTCAAAAACAATTTTCAAGCTGTAGTCTTTTCAAACACATCTTCTGCACATTACAATAAGACACACAGTTCAATAAAGCATTTTCAAGACTGTTGTTCAGTTGAATTTCTTTGGTGTTGGTGAACTATCCTGACTGCTCTACTCCAGGATTTCAAATTGGGACTCGCCAGCCCAGGTATATTGTCCCCTTCATCCTAAATGGAGCAATCTTGGTTTTGTGTGAATTTGTTCCTTCGGGGGGTACAAAGGAGAAATGAGTCATACTCACTCCTTTTCCTCAAAATTTCTTGGAAAATGGAAAAGCCATTTTTTGTTCTTTTTGAACATCAGAGACTAATGCACAGATCTGTTGAGGACTGTCTCAATGCCAATTTAACATTTCAGAATATCCCAACGTGTCAGAGCATTCCTTATTTTGTTTTTAGCAAAGATTTACAAATATTTCATCCACTTTCTATCCGGGATAAATGCAATATGTTTAAGATAGAAAAACTCAGAGAGAGAGAGAGAGAGAGTGTGTGTGTGTGTGTGTGGTTTGTGTGTGTGTCTAGATTTAGGTGCACATATATAGAAAAGTAACTTTCTTTTCATAACTTACGCTCTACCAATTCTTGTGTCCTTTTTGCTTTGTTTTTTTAAATTAGTATTATCACACTGATTTCTCTCATACTATTGAATGAAAATATGCTTCAAAGACTGATGAGGAAAAAAACAAGCAAATGGATAGAACTTTGCATTTATTTTAGCTACATTTTCAGATCACTCTGGTCTAGTCCTGTCCTGATGACTGTTTTAGCTATAATCTTGGACTATTTTCTGACATTTCATTTACTTTCTATTAGCACATCAGTAAAGGCGTGTCTTGTTCCCTTTGCAGTAGAAGAGGTTCATTGCCCAATGTTTCCAAGTGAAACTGAGGTGGGAAGGGTGATTGAACCCTTTACTGTCTCTGCTCCTTTGTAATCTATACTATTGTATACACAGTGAGTTCTGGTATCCCCAAAAGCTAATAGTAAAATATAAGGATAAATATAGGAGGGATTTTCCAGAGATATCCCTATACTCTTAATTGTATTGAAAGAAACACCAGGGGATTTCGTTTTTTAAAAATAGCAAAGCTCCCCCAAGAAGCAACAGGGTCGTGAAATAGAATTTGTATGGGCAATAAAAATAAAATGCCAAATTGCATTGAATTGATTTAAAGAAACAGCAGAATTAGGGCTGAGGTGGTGTTTTGTTGTTGTTTTTTTTAATTAATAAAGGAATAATTTTTTTTAACTATCGTTTTTGGGGGTGGTTTTTCTTCCAGTATTTCCTTACTAGACCTTAAACTGAAATGGAAGCAGTAATTGAGGACAAATCCTAAAGCACGGTTGTACCTTGTGGGTTTGGACCTGTGTTACAATCCTAGCTTTCTGCCCTGTGACCTTGAACCATTCACCTCCCCCCATCCTTATATCCCTAATCTGTTCAATGAGGGGGTTGGACTAGATGACCTCTAAGGTCCTTTCTAAGGTCTATATATGACCTCAACCTTCCTCTCTTCTCTGCTCCCCCCCCCCAAAAAAAAAGCATCCTGTTGAATGAAATTTCCTTATTCCTAGCAAGGACTGGTCAACATCCTTCATAGCCACCCAGTCTTGAAAAGTCATATATTACCTATGCTGTGAGACAGAAATGACCCTTAGAAGGGGGTGGGGATCTTTGAGAAACTCCTGATGGGAAAAAGATTCGGTCTCAAGACTTTCTAGAGCAGCAAAAAATCAGGGCCTTGGAAAGCTTCCACTTCCCACACAACCTATGGAGAGTTCTAGTGGAGATTTCAGGATTATATAGAGAGGAGCAAGACAAAGTCAGGGGCAAAACCAGGAAAGATGTAATTGGAAAAAAAAAAAGTGTTGATTTCTGGCTTGTGTTGGCTAGTGTAATTTGGAAACAGTAAACATCGTGGATACAAAAGAGTCTCCTAAAAATCCCAAAGGAATTTGTCATTTCTCCTTTACTTGTATAGAATCTTTAATATATGTCCTTGAAGGAGCATGCAGCTGTGGACTAGTCATCTGTACTAACCAGTACTACTGTAAGGAAATACTTCAAGTTTTAAAGGACCAGAATTAGGGTCATTTTTGTTAAAAGTCTGCCAAGTTTTCATCCAGGCAAGTTGTCTGTTCTGAAGATGATCCAAAGACCTCTCCTTTTCGTCTGTTTGACTTTCACTTTTCCTTTTCCGAACCCTACCTAGGAGCCTTTTAAGCCAAACCATTCAACTACCTTTCCTCAAATGTCCGCTGGATGCTTTGCACCAATCTTGAGAACTAAATGCTGTAGCCAATGAGCACAGAGACGCGTGGGGGGCGAGGGATGCAAGGTAGAGAGGAAAGGAATACTTGCCTACCTCTTGAATCCATTCTTAATAGCGTTTCTTTGTTTCCACCTATGTGGTAGGAATTCTTAGAAGAATTAGGCACATCTGTGTTTGAATGTAAGAGACCCTAGTCTAAAACTAAGTGGTGACAAGTTGTTGTTTTTAAGAAAAGATAGCTCCCTAAATTTTATTCTCTTTTCCCAAGACTTTCATTATAGTTCAGAATTGTCCTTATTTCTTTCTAATTGGTCTGCTGGGACCTGATTCCAAGGGCTTTTCTTGTCAAGTAACAAGTGACTTGTAAACAGACTTCAGGAAGTTCATCCTTCCCCTAACCCAGCAGCAGCCCTTATGTGAAGGTGTAACATTTGCTGTCACTCCTTGCCCTGGGGGAGACAGGGAATGGTAGATAGGAAGAGGAATCTAGGCACCTGTTTGAGCATACTGTCTCTGACCCTGGTAGTTAGGTCTGCCGATTAGCCGGTCACTTGATAGATGGTCTGACCCAAGATAGAGGCGTGACCTGGATTTTGGAAGGGAAGCTGTTCAAAGGCCCAGCAAAATAGATAATGCTCAGCAAGTTTGTAAAGAATTATTAGGTACCATTTGATTCCTTTCTTACTGACCTTTAGCTGTTGGCAGCTTATTCTGTGTAGAACTTTATTAGCATATTTCTGGGTTCCCTCATCTTCCCAAGCACACGCACACGCATCCATGCACACACCCACACACGTACACACATCCATGTATGCATGGAACCAAGTCTTCAAAGCGCTTTCAAGTCTCCTCCTTGATGTTTGTGTCTTTGCTTTATTGAAATAGTTCTAAGGACTTACTACCATAAGGGATTGCCTTAATTTTGCTTTTCATCACCCTGTGTTTAGATAGCCTTTCTCTTTGCTAGGCAAAAGAGAGAGTAACACCCAGTTATTAAAGCATTGGTGCTTCCCCTCTGAATAATGTGTCCACATGGAGATGCCCCCCTTCCCTTCTCTTTCTGATTAGGAAGAAACAATAATTGTAAAGTGCTTAGTATAGTGCCTGGCATATAGCGCTATATATAAATATTAGCTGTGATTATCTTTGCACATGATGTCCATTAACTTAACAGGCGTAAGTGCTTCCTCTCCATCCCTCAATAGAAAAGTGGTTCCATTCAACACAAACTTAATATGCAACTACTGTGACAGTGGTTGAGCATTCAAAGACAAAGCTTACGTTCTACCAGGATGAAATAGCAAGTCCATAGATGAGCAAATAGTGTAAATAAGGCATTGGCACTACTAGCCATTGAAGTGACCAGAAAGGGCCTGTCAGGAGGTGGCACTTAAGCCAAGTCTTGAGCCAGAATTATAAGGGGAAAGTGAGGAGGGAGAGAGTTCCAGGCCCGAAGTACAGCTGCTTGTGAGGGGAAGTAATGCGGAATCATCCCAAAAAGAGCCAGATGCTGAAGGGACTGATGGCTGTATTTTATACTAGAATAGAGGTGATAGGGAGCCATTGAAGTTTCTTGCTCAGGGAAATGCTTCTGGATTTTCACTTTGGCAGCGGTGTGACTTGGAGGGGGCAGAGTTGAAGCAGGAAGACCAATTGGGAGGCTATTGGAGTCAGTCGGGTAATTCCCACTCCACACAGGGAACCATGTTGGCTCCCCTGCAATGGAAAGGTTCTTTGGAATTCATTTTCTGAAGGCATTTTATGCAGGCCACAATTCTTTGAGCAGAATTTTAACCATGTCTAAATAAATTTGAATTGGTTCCATTACAAAGTGGAAGAACCATTTTATATGACAACCCAAGATTAATGTTTCTTGTGTTCTGACATTCATGGATACCCGCATAAAGGGATTTTGTATTAGTCACACTGCAGTTTGGGGGCCATTGAGAGCTGATTCCCAAGTCTCAAGCGAAGGGCTTTTGGGTGACAAACTCAACTAGAAATGGAATGACTAAGTCATACATAAGGATCCCCGTGGGCACCATATTGACCTAGTTTTAAAATGGTAATATCATCTATGTGTTATTGTATTTTTGTTTATTCTGTTAAATACTTTCCCAATTATATTTTAATCTACTTCTGCCTGCACTTGGTCTTCCGAGTCAGATGCCCATGTTTGACACCCCTCCCTAGGCAGTATGCTGTTTATTACTAACGTATTAGCTATGTTCAGGATCCGTCTCAATAGCCTGTAGTACCAAGATCCCTCAGCAGCAGCTGAGGCAATTGGTAGTAGTGCCTTAATCCTTACCGGAAAAAGCCATCATTTGTCCTTCTTTGCCTTCTATGCTGACCCCACTCTTCCTTCCTTACCTTCTTCATTAGGCTTGGCATTGTTCAGTTCATAACTGGTGCTCCCTGGGGTCAAGTCTCCTACGGTCACCTGGCATTTGTGATGGCTCATGGAGTCCCAGGAAATCAGTCCTGCCTTGCAGCTTGCTATTAGCCCCACATGGTGAACATTTTGGTACTCTTCACAAAGAATAAATGAAGGGAACTAGGTCCCACTTGTTGCCTCACTCTGCACATAAGCCCAGGACCTTAGCTCCTGGAGGACAGTGAAGTTGTGACTGTCTGATGGAAAAAGAATTGACCCTAGAGGCAGAGAATGTATGCTCAAATCCAGAAAACCCATTCCCTCCCGGATCCTGTTTCCTCGACTCTGGAATAAGGGATGTTCACTAGATTGGTATTGTTCTGTTCCCGTGCTCCCCACATCTCATTAGATTCCCACCACTCATATGACTTTCGGTACAGGTTCCTAATCGGCCTCCCATCTTCCAATTTCTTCCCCTCTCTAAATTATCCTCCCCACAGCTGCCAAAATAACCTTCCAAAAGTATATCTGAGACTGTCATTCCTCTGCTCATAAATTTTAGGTGGCTGTCATCTCTAGGATAAAATACAATATTGCTGACCTAGCATTCAAAACCCTTCATAAACTGGATCCAGCCTTTCTGGGCTAAATTTGCATCATTGCCCTTGCCTTTTGTGCACTCTCTTACCCTTGTTCCCCATGCCTGGAACGCACTTCCTCCTCGCCTCTACTTAGAAGCCATTCAAAGCTAAGCTTAAGCAACTTCAACCAAACCTTTCCTGCTCTCCTGGCTGTATTCCCTCCTTCCTTAAATTAATGTGTGTATACCTATCAGATGTGTGTACGCAGTAGAATGTAAGCTCCACAAGGGCAGGGACCGTCTTTCATTTGGGATTTGCATCTCCAGTGCTAAATAAATAAATACTTATTGGATTAGATTGGGATGAATAAGTACTTTTCATTTTAAAATCAGACCAAACCAAGACACAGTAACTTCATCAACCCTGACCGATTAAGATAGTAGCATTACTTTATGTCACTCATATTCCTTCTATGTGTGAGGCACTGGGCTCCTTCGCTCTAGTGTGCATTGCTTAGATTAGTGGAAGAGGCCCAAAACTCTCCCAGGGGTTGCCTTGGTAATTTATTTCGTAATCATGCTGATGACTAAATACCTGTTTCTATTATTACTAGTCATAAGAACTTCTAAACCATCCAGACGTAGGGGGTCTTCAGCCAAAAGTTTTACAGAACCAGGACTAATTAAATGGAAGGTGCTGGAAAGCACGTTTTGGCTTAGTGTCAGGAAACATGTTTCAGTTGGAGCTGTCCAGAAGTAAAGTAGACTGCTTTGGTGGGCAATGAGTTCTCTGGAATCAGAGGTCTGTCTTTATGCAAAAATTAAAAGGTTTCTGGTTGAGTATACTGTAGAGGGGAATTCCCTTTACTAAATGTTCACCTTGTTGACTCAAGTGAGATAATGTATATAAGGCATTCTGCAAACCTAAAAGTACTATGTAAGTGTTGACAATGATTATTTTCTTTGGCAAGCAAAGATTGCTTTAAAGGGTGACTACTTGCCATCTACATTCTACAGAATCTTTATTCAGGTACTTGTTAGGCTAGGTAGACCTCCAGGGTTCCTCCCTGCACTGAAATTCTGTGATTTTTGATTCACTCTCCTCTCATGATCATGTTTTTATTTTTAAAAAAAGACTATTTTTATGAAGCTCCTGAGTGAAATGTGTAGCTGCAGCTTGCACAATATTCAAGAATGGCCAATGGTCTTGTATTATTCTTCAGAGTCTTGCAATTTCATGAGATGATGGTTTCAACGCAACATTTATTAAGTGCCTATTATGCGCAAGACGCTCTCCTAGGTATTGGGGAGGCACAAAAGAAACCCAGCCCTGCCCTCATTTATATTCTACTAAGCAGATCCAAAACACATATAAGTAAGTACAAGTAGGAATAAGTATAAATTATGTAGAAGGCATTTTTGAAAGGAAGAGAGTGATAATTGGGGGAGTTCAAGAAATGAATGCCTTGTGTAGGAGGTGGTGCCTGAGGGTGCTTTGGGGAAAGCTGGGATTCTTTGAGTTGGGAGAAGGAGAGCCTTCCAAGGTATGAAAGCCCTCCTAACAAGCTTTCAACAAGCTTTTATGAAGCACCTTCTCCCATGCCAGGCTTTTGCTAGAAGCTTGGGGGTACAAAGGCTCCTCATTCCAGCAGCTTCCATTCTACCTAAGCAAAGACTCTATGGGGGGAGATGATGGAATGTCCTGTACAGGCTACTTTGAATGGAGTGAAGAGTCCATGAAGGGGAGGGTGTTAATATGAAACAAAACTTAAAAGGTCGGTGGGAACCATGTTACAGAGGGCTTTATATTCCAGGATGGACTGTACTTTATCCTAGAAGCAATAGGGGGCCATTGAACATTTTTAAGAAGGTGGTAACATCTACATTTTGGGACTATCAAGACTAAAAGTCAGGCAGACCAGTTAGGAGGCCATCACCATCGTCCCGGTGGGAGGTGATGAGGACCCATTTGGATAGAAGGAGATGAACACAAGAAAAGTGGAATCTAAATGAACAGAACTTAGCAACTGACAGGATGTGAGAGTTAAGGAAGAGGGCAGAGTCAAGGAGGACTCAGGGCTGCAAACCAGAGTGACTGGGAAGATGGCGCTGCCACCCACAGGCATGAGAAAGGTTGAAGGACGGGTGAGTTTGGAATGGCTTCTGTAATCCCTGGTTTTAAATCTTAGACATCATCTATTCCAGCCACCTCATAGTGTATATAAGGAAACAGAGAGAGAAGGGGAAATGACTTGCCCAATTGGGGTCATAAATATAGTAACCAGTAAAAAATGGAGTTTTGAACCCTGGTCTTTTCTCAGTCCAAGGATTGGCATTATGGGTGAGATCAGGGGACAGGATGAAATATGATTAGCCATATGAACTGAAAGCTAACTGATTCTGTGGCCTATGGACATTGGAGACTAAAGGGATTTCAGAGATCTCAACAAACTTCATTTTACATATGACTTGGCCAAGTTCACAATGCTAGTCACTTGGTTTGAGAGAATAAGGTGAAAGATCTGAACAAGGGTGAATTGAGGGTTGGAGTAGGTCTTCAGATTCAGATTAGAGGCAGTTTTAAAGTGAAATTAACTGCTTCCCTTCTCAAACCATCCTTAGGTGATGGGAAGCAGAAAAAGCTACATAGTTAAGTGGGAATTAAAAGGAAAAACTGGCCTTACTTTTTTTTTGAGGGGGGGTGATTTCAGGTTTGTAGAATTCCCTAGACTACTCTTTAGCCAATCCTAGATCTATAGTGATGGAGATAATTGATTGGTGCTAGGGGATGAAGGGCAGCTAGGTGGCACAGTGGATAAGAGCCCAGGGCTTAGAGTCAGGAAGACTCATCTTCCTGAGTTCAAACCTAGTTTCAAACACTTCCTAGCTGTGTGACCCTGAGCAACTCACTTTTAACCATGTTTGACTCAGCTTCCTTATCTGTAAAATGAGCTGGAGAGAGTAAATGACAAACCCCTCCAGTATCTCTGCCAAGACAACCCCAAATGGGGTCATGAAGAGATAGGCATGACTTAGCACCTACAATTAAAATAATGAGAGCTAGCATTTATATTATGCTGTAAGATTTGCAAAGAACTTTGCAAATATCATCTCATTTTTCCTCTTCATAATGACCCTGGGAGGTAGATGGCATAATTATCCTTATTTTACAGAAAAAGAAACTGAGGCAGACAGGTTAAGCAACTTACTCAGGGTCACCTACTTAGTGTCTGAGGCTGAATTTGAACTCATCGTCTTCCTGACTACTACTGTGCCACTTAGAGGCCTCCATTCAAAACTGCCTTCAGTGAGAAAATACCTTTTATGATACCTTCTGGCAGGTGACTGGTCACGCAGCTTAAATTCCTTTAATAACAGAGAGCTCAGCATTTCACAAAGGGTTACCACATTCCATTTGTGTGCAGTTATGAATTTTTTTAAGTTTATTTTTTTAATATATTGAGCAAAACTTTGCTTCTCTGTAACTTCTCCCAACTCATCCTAGCTTTACCCTCTGCAGCCAACTCAGTGGTCTTTCTGGCATTTGAAATCATCTACCGTGTCCTCCCAAAGTCTTCTCTAGTATGAAAACCCCCAGTTCCTTCAGCCTCTCTTTATTAAAACAAAAACCAAAATCAGCAACACATTTATGTAATACTCTGGAGTTTGCAAGCACTTTATGTACATTATGTTTTTTGAGATTGCATTATTTTATAAGTTTGAGATTGATATTAGGGATTGGAGTAGGTAAGAGAGTTGGGATTTTCTTAATATAGGGAACCCATGGGGGAGGAAATTACCTCTTCCTATGAAGGTCAGCGCCCTCTCTGAAACTTAGTCTTAGAAAGTTGCCTAGAGGGCGGCTAGGTGGCGCAGTGAATAGAGCACCGGCCCCGGAGTCAGGAGAACCTGAGTTCAAATCCAGCCTCAGCCACTTAACACCAAACTAGCCGTGTGACCTTGGGCAAGTCACTTAACCCCAACTGCCCTCCAAAAAGAAAAAAAAAGTTGCCTAGAGTGCTGAGGAGTAAAGTAACTTGCCAAAGGTTGCACACAGCTAATATGTGTCAGAAATTTGGCTTGAACCCAGGTTTTCCTGACTTTGTGGCCAGCTTTCTATACAACATTCCAAGCTGCCTCTCTAGTATCACAAGCATTATATTGAATCTTTTCACTCGATTCTCATGGCAACCCTGTAAAGTTGGTACTATTATTGTCCCAATCCTATGGATAAGGAAACTAAGACCCAGAGAACTTAAGTGATCTGCTCATATCCACACAGTTTGTAAGTCCCTGGCTCAAGATTCAAGTCGGGTCTTCCCTAAAATTCCAGTGTTCAATCCACTCCCCTAGGGAAGAGCTTCTCTATCCCTTACCACCATGACCAACCCCCATCTGTCCATTATTCCTGTTGGCAAATGTCAATCTTAAAAGTGCCCAGACTTAAGCCCAGTGCTCCAGATGTGGTCAGAGTAAAGGTCAAGAGCCCAGCTGTGCTTGGGCTCTTACTGGCCAAGCCCAAGATACTCTTCTCCAGCCAAATTGTACTGGAAGCCTTCCTGGGGGTAGCCAGAGGCAGCTCGACCATGCTGGTGTGCCCTCCAAAACTGGGAGAGCCAGTGTGGACTGTCTTGTGTTCTGAGGATCCCTCTCACTAGGTTTGCAGGGACTGTTCATCAGCTTGTTTGGGATGAGTTTTTTGGCTACAGAAAATCACCAAGACCATCTGTTGCGTTAAGGAGGGCTTGCAATCTGCCACCACCCTCTGCATGAAGGCTCTTCTGATCTCTCCCTCACTTCCAAATTACTGCATATATATGTATACATATAACATTCATACATTTAAAATGTATGCATGTGTTTATTGCATACATACAGGTATGTACTCATGTGTATCTATACATGTATATATGTGCCTGTATACATATATAATATATAAATTTTACTTCTCTGTTTTTCTGGGCTTTTTCCTCTGCTAAAATACAACCTCCTTGAAGGAAGGCAGTGTTCTCACTTTTGACTTTGTATCCCCAGTGTCTAGAATAACGCAAGATGTGCTTACTAAATGCTCGTCAGATTGAATTGAAATAGAGAACATTAAGCCAAGAAGGCCATATCCTGATGGTGGAAAGCAATGCTGAGGCACTGAAGGTAGATGGGAGTGAAATGAGTGGTGAGAGCAGATTCATGGTTATCCAGGGTTCACAGACTAACAGATCTAGAGCTAGAAGGATACTCAGAGCCTTTCATTTTACAGAGGAGGAAACTGAGGTCCAGAGGGGTTAAAGGTGACGTTGAGAAGAAGACTGGATTTGAACCCAGAACTAGTGATCTTTCAATGGCTCTGGATTGACTTCTCAGGGAGAGATGTATAAGAGGTCTTAGGGTATAAGCATGGACAGTTTTGAGATGACTGATCATGGCATCCAGGTTAAATGAGAAGGTTGGAAAATCCAGAAAGAACTTGGAAGAATGGGCAAAAATGCAGATGTGGAAGGGCAATGTTATCTCATTTGATCTGGAACAAAAGGGATTTTGAACCAGGAAGGGAAGCTCTGTGTCTAAGGCGTGGGAGAGAACATTATTCAAAGGAATGGCTGTCCCTGGGCCACTGGCTTGGGCTGTGATGGCCCCCATGTGTTCTAACCTAACAGGCCTCATTCTGGAGTATCATGGTTGGTCCTGGGAACCACAGTTTAAGAAGGGGATTAAGCTTGGGAGGAACAGCTAAGTGGTGCAGTGAATAGAGCGCTGGCCTTGGAGTCAGGAGGACTTGAGTTCAAATCTGACCTCAGACTAGCTATGGGACCTAGGCAAGTCATCTAAATTGCCTCCCCCCCAAAAAAAAAAGAGTGGCCAGAGGAAGGTAACCAGGATGTGGAAGGCCTCGGGTCTAAAACCTCTGAAGAGTGATTAAAAGAAGAGAGGTGGTTAGCCTAGAGAAAATCAGATTCAGAGAGGACGATAGCTATATTCAGATATCTGAAGGACTGTTATGTGGAAGAGAGATGGACAGATTCTGTTTGGCCTCAGTGGACAGAATCAGGAGTAATGGGTGTTAGAAGCAAGGAAGTAGATTTAGACTCAAAATCAGGGAAAGCTTCCCAACAATTCGAGCCAGTGGAATGGACTGCTGAGAGGGGTGGCAAGCTTCCCCTCCTTGGAGGTCTCCAGGCAGAGGCTGGGCAGCCCCTAGTCAGGGACAATAGAGGAGGGATTCCTTTCACGGAAGGACTGGACAAAATGGTGACCGAGGTTCCTTTCCAAGCTTCAAGTTCCACAATTCCATTCATGGTAGCTGTTTTCAACCATACCAAGGGCTGACTGTAGAAAAAGAATTTGACTTGTTCTTTTTGGGCCAAGAGAGTAGAACTAGGTGCATCAGGGAAGTTTCAAGGAGAAGAAGGAAGTCATGTTAACATAAGGGGGGAAAAGTGATCCAACAAGAAAAAGGGCTTCTTCAAGAGATGGCAAGCCCCAAAGCACCTGAGAACTTCAAGGAAAGACAGAATGATCCCTTATGGGCTACGTTATGATTGGGGTTCTCATACAGTTGTGGGCTGGACTAAATGGCCTCTGAGGTCCCTCCTACCTCGGAAATCTCATGACTCTGGAGGAGCCCACCTCGATATGACATCTCCTTGAAGGATCCAAGGAATCATTTTTCATTTTTTTCAAGCAGCCGCATTGCCCCTTTGTCTCATATTGATCTGTGGTCAGCTAAAACCTGGGCATGTTTGTTTCCCTCATGATAATGGCTATCTCTGGCATTGTATATGCCACAACTAATGTTTCGAACTTCTTGGTTGTGGCCTATTATTCCCACCCATCCAGATCATTTTGGATCCTGAATCTGAGAGGAGAGACACTAAGTTTTCAGCTTAGGTATGTTCCAAGTCCAAACTCGACCCCCAGCCCCCTTTGGGGTTCTAGGTCCAGGTACCCTGGCTTCTCAGTTTCCCTGCTGGGACTGGCTACAGCTTAATCTCCTGCCTCCAAGGTCACCTAAGCTCAAGCTTCCAGTCAGGGAATTCCACCACCTGCATGCCTACAATCAAAAAGTATAAACAAAATAGACCAGGACAAACCCACAACAAGCCCATTTCTTGAGACCTGAAATGGGGAGAGTGAGGAAGGGGAAGTTGCCCTTCTACCCACCCAGTTATTTCATGGCACACACAATGAGAGTGAACAGGATCTTCATCCTTTCTGGACACTCAGGAAAGAGAGCTATGTTATCTCACATGTTCCTCACAACAAACAACCTGTGGGGTGGGTGATATTATGACCACCATTTTACAGATGAGGAAACTGAGGCTGGGAGAATTTAAGTGACTTGCCCAAGAGAAGACTGATGGGAGACATGATTGCTATAGTCACGATCAGTTTTATATGGAGGGAGGATTTGGTTCGTTCTGTTTGGCCCCAGAAGGCAGAATGAGAAGTTTGAGAAGTGAGTAGCTGAGGAAGGATTCAAACTCAGGTCTTCCTGACTCATGGTCCAGCATGTTATCTCCTTGGGCATGCAGATGCCCTGAGGACCCAAGTGGATGTTATCTTTTTTATCTTGATGACCTGGTGAGATAGGAACTACCCAGATCATCAACTTGGACACAAATAGCAATCAACAAGCGTATGGTGAACAGTTCACATATATCAGGCATTGTGCTACGGGATAAAGACATGTCCATAAACACACACACACACACACACACACTCCATACAGGTAAAGTGAAGGAGGGCCTTAGAAGCTGGAGGAATGAGGAAACATGCATGGAGAAGTGCTCGCTGATTTGAGTTTCAGAACCAGAGCAGATCAGCAACTGATGTTTGATTTACAGGTCTAGAGAACAGAATTGTAAGGGACCTTGGAAAGCATCGATTCAACACCCCTCACTTTACTGATGAGGGAGCTGAGAAGTAAAGTGACTAACCTAGAGTCACATATACTTAGCAAGGGTCTGAGTTAAGATTTGAACTCAGGTCTCCCTATCTCCAAGTCTAGTATTCTACCCACTGCACTCCCTAGCTGCATATCCTGAGATAATGGAGAGTCTCTGGTGCTCAAAGAAGCAACCTTCCTTCTGACCTCCAGCCTTCTGTTCTGTACCGTCTCCTACATTATCCCCAGTCTTCTGAGGAAAGAGATGCAGTGAAAGAGGGCGTCTCCTTCTGGTCATCTCATGCTGGTTGTTATCAAGCCCCTCTGGGAAGAGGGGTGGCCCCTTCCACTCAGTGATGAACAAATGTCTACCTGCTCATACCTACATATCCCAATGTTTCTGAATCCCTGCAGCCATCATTCAAACCCATACTTCATCTCCCAGCACCCGATTCGTTATCCCCATCCTCCTTAACCCTCCCAATCCCCTTCCACTGTGCCCTCTGGAATGCCTGTTCTATAGGCAATGATGTTTCCTTCATCTTCAGTCTTTTTCTCTCCCACTCCTTCCATCTTTTAGCTATCATTGACACCTGACTCCCTCCTGATGACATAGCCTTGCTGGTCAACCTTTCAGTCCTGGATGCATTTTCATTTGTTCCCCTTACTTAACTCAGTGTTTAAGGAGGAGGAGTTGGAATATTCTTTGTTCCCCAAAACCACTTGCAAACTCTCCCCCTACCTCCATCACTCAGTAACCTCTCTTCCTTTGAGGTTCATGAAATACAGTCTACCACCCTATCAGAATCCTAGTAGCTGTTGTCTACAAATCTTCAGGTTGCTCTCCCTTCCTCAGTGAGTTCAGTATCTGGCCTATCATATGTCTCTCCTCCCCAACTCCTGCCCTCATACGAGGACATTTCAACATACATATTGACTCTCCCTCAAATAACCCAACCACTCAGTTCCTCAACCTACTCACATAATGTACTCCTCCACCCTACCTCAGCTACATACAAAGCTGGTCAGACCTTTGATCTTGACATCAACCACAAATACATCACCTCCCCACTCAAGAATTCTGAAATCTCCTTGCCTTCCTATAGTCTATTGGCTTTTCATCTCTCCCTTTGCCCCATCTTGACCCTTTGGTGGGCCAGTTCAACTCTACTCTGTCTTCTTGAATCCCTGGTTCCCTTATTGTATTGCCAAAATTCAGCCTTGTATCACTCCCCCCCCCCATCTACCACCTTTGTTCCTTTATGCATGCTAATGCTAAATAACACAGCACCTCCGACTGGGTCCCCCACTGTATTACACAGCTTCAACTGGACCCCCACTGCTGCCAGGCAATCCTTTTACACTTCTTTGTAGCAGCTCTTCCAAACTTTCTGATCCCTCCTCAAGCCACTTGTGACTCCCCATGCTTCTACCCTGTCAGCTGGGCACGTTGCCTATTTTTACAAGTCTCCATTTTAAATCGAGGACATTCACCATGAACTCTTACCTCATATCATTCGCTATCATATCACTATTTCCTTCTCCCGTGTCTCACACCAAAAAGTGGCCTTACTCCTTACCAAGATGAACCCTTGTACCTACCCCAGGGATCCCATGCCATCTCCTCCAGCAGCCTGCCCCTTCTGTCATCCCTACTCTGTCACTTATCATCATCTCTTCTCTCCTGCCTACAAACATCTCTTCCACCTCAAAAACCCCTCACTTGATCCTCCCATCCCCATTACCTGTTTTTCTATATCTCTTCTGCCTGTTGTGGCTAAACTTGAAAAAGCCATCTACAGTAGGTGTCTCTACTTTTTCCCTCTCTTTTGTTATTGTTCTTCAGTCCTGTCTGACTCTTTGTGACCCCATTTGGGGTTTTCTTGGCAGAGATACTGGAATGGTTTGCCATTTCCTTCTCTAGCTCATTTTACAGATGAGGAAACTGAGATAAACAGAGTTAAGTGACTTGCCCAGGGTCACATAGTTAGGAAGTGTCTGAGACTGGATTTGAACTCAGGTCTTCCTGACTCCAGGTCCAGTACTCTATTCACTGTGCCACCTAGCTGTTCTTACTTTTTCTTCTTACTTTCTTCTTAATGTCCTAAAGTTCATCTTCCAACTTCATCATTCTAATGAAACTGTTCTCTCCAAAGCTGCCAGTAATGTTTAATTACCATTCCCAATCTCTTTTTCTCAATCCTCATTCTTCAGCCTTTGACACTATTGACCACCCTCTTCTCCTTGATACTCTCTACTCTCTGTTTTTAAAACATCTCTCCCTCCCTGTGTCTTCCTCCCTCCCTTCTTCTTCTTCTTTTCTCTCTCTCTCCTCTCTCTCTCTCTCTCTCTCTCTCTCTCTCTCTCTCTCTCTCTCTCTCTCTCTCTCTCTCTCCCACACATACATTCATAGTG
>NW_027185697.1:421650-427668 GCF_028583685.1 Petaurus breviceps papuanus | reverse complement strand
TTTTTCTCTTCTCTCACTAGATTACTTCACTTGGTGGTCTCATCAGCTCCCATGGATTTATTGATCATCTTTATGCTGATGATTCTCAAACCTTTCCTTTCCTAGCCTCTCTGCTGACCTCCAATCTCACATCTCACATCTCCAACTACCCTTCAGACATCTCAAACTGGCTGTCCAGTAAGTATCTTTAACTCCATATGTCCAAAACAGAACCCATTATCATTTCCCCTAAACGCTCCCCAGTCCTTCTAACTTCCCATTACTGTCAAGGACAACACCATTCTCCTAGTCCCCCAGGCTTGAAATTAACTCCTCACTATTTTTCAACCCTCCTCTCCATGTCCAAGCTGTCACCAAAGCCAATTGGTTTCATCTTTGCAACATCTTCTCTCCTCTGCCACTGGCCCCACCCCGATCCATGTCCTCATGACCTCCCTCCTGGACTATTGCAGTAGCTGCTGGTGGGCTGCCTCCCCAAGTCTCTCCCTACTGCAATCCATCCTTCATTCTAATTACTAAATTATTCAAGTCATTTTTCCGATGTGCAGATTTGACTGTCACTCTCCTCCCCAACTCAATAAACTCCAGTGGTTTGCTGTTACCTCCACGATCAAGTACAAAATGCTCTGTTTGGTGTTCAAAGCCCTTTCTGAACCAGCCTCCTCCCACCTTTCCAGGCTTCTAACACCTTAGGCATACTCTCTGATCCAGTGCCCTTGGCCTCCTGGCTGTTCCATGAACAAGGTCCTACATCTCTTGACTGTGGACATTCTGTCTGGCCCACCCCAAGCCTGGGATGCTCTCGATTCTCCACTCTGACTACTGACCTCCCAGCTTCATTTAAGTCCCAACTAAAATCCCGCCTCCTACAGGAAGCATTGTCTAGCCCCTCCTCATTCCAGTGCCCTCCCGGTGCTGATCATCTGCCTATCACGGATATAGTTTGTCCGTACACATATGTTTGCTCATTGTCTCCCCCATCAGACTGCAAGCTCCTTGAGAGCAGGACTATCAGCCCCTTATCATATCTCCACTATTTAATAATTAATTAATTTAATTATTAAAGGGGATTTCATAAATATTGATTCACAGACCAATCAATCAACTATATCAGAATTGGGACTCCTTTACTTCTAGGGAGATCCATTAGATCATTAAGGCTTTTGAAAATAAAAAGGGAAAACACAGAGGCTCAAAAAGGGCTTTAGTCTCAGGTCCCTGAGTTAGTGATTTAGTAAGGATTTGAACCCAAGGTTTTCCTGCCTCCAAGACCCCACACCGGTCACCTTCTCAAGTGGAAGCCGCCTCCCTGGGTTGTGGTTTCCCAATTCAAGAAGCCCAGTGCTTCAGCTTCTTATACAATGCAGTTTTATTCTTCCTTCTCCCCTAATTCTTTGATTTGTTCCATCTGCTGGCCAGTGCCTCTGTCTACTTGAGAGGACCTCAAAGAGGCAGTGGTAAATAAGCGAGTAGTGACTGATCATGACCACGCGGGGGCAGTAGATCAACACGACATTAAAATGGCTCTCAACCTACCATCGCTATTGGGGTGATTGAGGCACCTAACCTTCGCAGCCCCCACTGGCACCTGCTCCCTGCTGGCTACCGTTGTGTGGCCTCTTTTCTCTGCAGAGCTACCTCTGATATTCCTTATAACCTTTATGTGGAGAAAGAAATGGCAAACCACTCCAGCATCTTTGCCAAGAAATCCCCAAATAGGGTCATAAAGAGTCAGACATGACTGAAAAAATGCCTGAACAGCCACCACCCTTATAAGGTGGCCACGTGAATCAGGAGTCAGGAGATCACGGGTCACCTCTTAACTCTGCCACTTTTTACCTCTGTGACCTCGGACAAATCCCTTGACTGCTTTCTGCCTCAGTTTCCTCATCTGTAAAATGAAGGGCTTGGCTTTAATGACTTGCAAGGCCCCTTGTGAACTCTATGATGCTTCTAGGATCTCTGGGATCAGTTTCAGATCTACATTTACGATCCCAGAATCCCAATGTCATAGCATCCTAGGACTTCAGAACTGAGAAGTTAGACCTGACCTGATCCAGTCTCCTGGATGTTCAGCTTCAGGCTATGTGTAAGAAGGGGATGATACTTCCCAAGGGTGTGAGGAACAGATTGGAAAACATTTTTCAAGTGCTTTGCAGACTTTAAAGTGCTATATAAATGCTAACTCTCATCATCATTACCCCCAGTGCCTAACAGTCTCTGGTTCTTTAAAAAATATTGGGTTTTTTAATTTTGTTTTTATTTATTTTTAGTTTCCAACATTCACTTCCACCAGATTTTGAGTTCCAAATTTTCTCCCCATCTCTCCCCTACCCCCCACCCCAAGATGGCAAGCACACTGATTACCCCTTTCCCCCAATCTGCCCTCCCTCATTTGCCCCCATCCCTCCTTCCCCTTTCCCCCCTTACTTTCTTGTAGGGCATAAAAATGTTTTTTGAATTGAAATTTTGAAGTCAGCAACATCATAAATAGATGGAGGAATGGGAGGCAGCGTAAAGTAGGGAAACAGCCCTGGGTTTGGAGTTAGGGGTCCTGGGTTCTGATCCCACCTCTGCTCCTTAGCAGCTGTGTGACCTTGAGCAGGTGACTTAATCTCTCTGGGCCTCACATTTGTAAAACTAGAGGCTGGATTCAGTGACCTTTAAAGTCCCTTCCAGCTTAAAATCCAGGATCCTATGAAAAGAAACAGGGAGAGGCAGATGACAAGAGAGGAAAGAAAGGGAACGATCTTGGACCCACTCCTGGCCTTGAGCCGCTCCCATCCGATGGAGCTGCCATTCCGACAACAGGAGCAGAATAATAACAGGCATTTTCCGCTATCCTATCATCTTCCTCCTGAACTGGGGGGCGGGGAGGCTGGGGGACAGCAAGGGAAAGCCCGGTGGTTGGAAGGAGCAGGAGTTCATGAATAATCCGGAACAATCCAGGGACCCCTGAGCTGCCTGGCGGCCTCCTGCCTCCAACTGAGACTCATCATTAGCTACAAAAGCATCTGTGATCCCTGCCTGCCCACATCCAGGGGGAAGGCTGGCACAGCCTATTTCTCAGCATCTGTGCCAAGATATTATCTGAGCCAAGTCTTGGGGTCTAAGTTCTTCACCGTGGGGTCTAGGGTCACCCAGGAGACCCCAAAGTTCCCTTTAATGAGCCCTACCGGGACCACCCCAGTGTGTCCATCAAAGACAGTTCCCCCCACCCCCTCCCACCAGCAATGACAGCAAATGCATCCACAGCCTCCAAAGCTAGCAGTGAAAATCACCTACAGCAAGTGAACAGAGGAGCAGGGAGAGACCAAGGGCTCCCTGTTAGCCTGAATTGTGAGGACAAACAATTGGTGGGTGACAAGCTCCAGGATCTGACCAGAGGTTCCAGCAGCTGAAGCAAGAATAAAGAACGCTCCCAGTCGCTCTCAAGTTCGAGAACCGCTTTACTGCGTATTCCATCACTGGAGCCCCACACTGACCTTGACTGGTTGATTCAGTCGAAATGGCTTGGAATTGTTCTGCCGATGCCCTTTTTCTGCCATTGCCTTCCACTTACCCTGCAAATATTGTGCTGGTGCGCAGCTGTTTGCGTGCCATCTCCCCTGTCAGACTGGGAGCTCTCAGAGGGCAGGAACTGTCTTTTGCCTCTCTTTGTGTGCCCAGGGCTTAGCACAGCGCCCCTTAGCCCCTTAGGGCAGGGCATTAGAAAGAGAGGCTGACCTGACCATTTCCCTCACAGTGCATTATCCTCAATTAGCAGCAGCAGCAGCAACAGCACCCCCTCCTCATGGACCACTAGGCAAAGTTAGGGAGCAAACAAAGACGGAATCAGCGTCACAAAACGAAAGGATTAAAAGAGCATGGCCAAGAGAGACAGCCAGGGAGAGGCCCCTTTCTCCGCCTCCCTGGGATACCACTGTTACACGTGAAAACAGACATTAAAAATGCCTTTTAAACAAACTGCTCACTCACCACTTGTTTGTCACAGAGGATGGACAAGTCCGCTAGCCCTATGAAGACCCTGACAGAGATCAGAGCTGTGCTTTAATCCACCTGGACCCAGCCTCCCCTGTGCCCTTGACGTGCTCTGAAAGCCAGTCTGACCGGACCAACCTTCTTGGTGGCCGACATGCAGGACGTTCCCTTTGCCATTCAGTTGTTTCTGAAAATGTCTCCCAGCAGTCAGCTCTTCAGGTGGTGAAAAGTAAAACAACAATAAGCTTTTATTTATTAAATGCCAGCTATGTGGTAGGTGTACAGGAGTCTGAGACAAGAAAGAAAAAGAGTGAGCCATTATTGGAGGGAAAAAACACAGATAAACCAGTGCAGAATATAGACAGAGGAAATGCCGAATAATCAGGGAGGGGTGAGGTAGGTGGGCTGGGCATGTGAGATGTGCAAGCAACTGGAGGGACTCAGAAAGGGCTCAGAGAGGATGTTACTTTTGAGTTGAACTTTGAAGGGAGTTAGAAATTCCAAGAGGCAGAGGTGAGGGCAGAAAGCATTCTAGGCTGGGGCAACATGCTGGACAAAGGCCTGGAGGTGTGAGATTTGATAACTCACAAGGAAAACGGCAAGCAGGACAGTTTGGCCAGATGGTCTCTTGGTAGAGATGGTGGAATGATTTGAATTTCCTTCTCCAGCTCATTTTACAGGTGAGGAAACTGAGGCAAACAGAGTGAAGTGACTTACCCAGGGTCACACAGGAAGATGAGTCTTCCTGACTCCTAGAAATGGAGAAGCACTCCAGTATTTTTGCCTAGAAAACCCAAATGGGATCATGAAGAGACAGGCATGACTCAACACAGATAGGATGGCCGCTTGTTGGGTTATAGAGCCTAGACTGGACGGCCTCTGAGAAGGGGCGATGGGACAAGCCCAAGTCTGGAACCAGAGGATTCCAGTTCAAATCCCAGGTCTGCTACTTATTACCTGCTAACCTCACACAAGTTGTTCAGCCACTCTGGGTCCCAATTCCCTTTCTGTAAAACAAGGGATTTTGACTAGGGGGGCTCCAAGATCCCTTCCTGTCTTCCATGTTCCCTTTCAGCTCTAAGATTCTGGGATCCTACTTACCCGGACAGAGATGCACCATAGCTTGGGTACCAGGCATAGCCAATCCCTCAGCTGCCCTCAACAGCCCCAGCCCCAAGGGGAGACAGGCATAATTAGAAACACTGTGATCAGACCTCAGGTGAGCAAGGCTCCGATGCTGAGGACTGAGGAGAAGAGTGAAAATGCACATGCTGCCTTCCTGGGGAAGACAGTCGGCATTCCAGAGCATTCTTGTAGCTTGCAAACATATTAGACGCAGAAGGCCCAAATGAAGGGAGGCTCAGGCTGGCTGCTCGCACCTGACACTCTCTTAGCAGATGCCTCTCCACTCCTCTGAGGCTTCTGTCTCCATCAGCCTCCCTCTGAGAGGAAGGAGTACAGATGTGCCCTTCTGAAAGGGTCATGTCTCATTCCCACCCCGAGGAGAAGCTCCAGGGGGCCTGGGAAGCACATGCTCAAGGTGCAGCCCAGGGAAGGGAGCAGGGGAGCCCCAGGAACCCCGAAGGCCAGCCCCGCTTGACTGAGACACCATCTGCAGCTCTTACCTGAGACATGCAAGAAATTAGAAGAAAATCTTTATTATAGCTGGAAGTCACCTTGGAAGCCCAACCTCCTCATTCTACAGATGAGGAGACTGAGGCCAGGGAAGATAAGTAACTCACCCAAGACCACGCAGGTAGTGTGTGACATGGCACAGTGGAATTCGAACCCAGGTCTCTCACCTGGTGATGTAATGCCAAGAAAGGTGCCTTTGAAAACGGAGGACCTAGCTTCAAATATGGAATCTGTGACCCTCCATCAGATCCCTTCTCTTGGCGTTGGTCCCCATCTCTAATGGGAGAGCACTGGGAAAGATGATCTAAGGCCCCCTGGGCACCCTGAATCTCTGACTCTGGTCCAGAATCCTTTTCACACACACACACACACACACACACACACACACACACACACACACAC
>NW_027185697.1:407162-421640 GCF_028583685.1 Petaurus breviceps papuanus | reverse complement strand
ACACACACACACACACACACACACACACACACACACACACACACACAACACACATACGCACTCACACACGCACACACGTACCCGCATTGCTTCCCGTTAGTTGTACCAGAAGGCTGACAATACAGAGGAGCTGGTGGGGAGGGGTGGTCCAGGAGCTATGATCTGATTTCTGCCCTGGGAATATCAGCTGATTTCTACCGATTCCCCCCATTCCCCAGCATCCCACTCCTGTGATTCAGAAGCACTCACAAAGGAAAAACAAGAGTTCTTTCCTGCTCTGACAGTCCTGCCCAGAACCAGGACCACTTCCTGGTCACCTCCATGCAAGGTTACCTCCCAAGGCCCTTGTCCCAGTCTTGTTCCACGAGAGCATAAACCTCACCAGGGCAGCGGCTGTCTTGTTGGCTGTTAAATCAAACTCAGAGTTATAGCCTGCTGACCTCCGAGATACCCTGGCTCTCTATCCGCAAGGAAAGAACCTCCCCACTGTAGAAATAAGGAAACTGGGCTCCACGGGCATTAAGTGACTTTCTCAAGGACACACTACAGCAGGGCTGAGATGGAAGCTCCAGGCTCCCCCCAACCCCCCATCCAGTCGTTTTCCCCCTCACTTCTCACAATTCTCTTCCGTTCACATCAGGGGCACTGCTTATTTTGGTAGGTCCCCCACCTCCCTCCATTGTGGTGCCCCTCGGGAGGAAGGGAAGGAAGAAACTACCAGGGACTAAGAGTAAATCCCAGCCTGACTGGGACCAGAGTATTCAAAATAGAATTGGGTTATACATGTGCTAATGGCAGGTGCTGGCCTGTGGTTGGGAAGACAAAGAAACACAAGAAAGGTAGATGCTAGTGCTGAGCTCCTGCTAGCCAGGAGTGCAGAGGGGGTCAGGGGAGGAGGGAGGCAGAGCTGGGCAGGACCTGAGGGCTTTTTAGAGAAACTGTGACTTTAAATCGAAAAGTAACTCGGTTCAAATCAACTACATAGAACCTGTGCAGGAGACACTGTCTACCTCAAGGAAGAACTGATATATAGAACTATGTATCGTATAGTGTCTTCTATGTATCTGCATCATGCCTTGGCTTTTGCTAGTGTGAGGTTGGGAAAGAGGGAAGGAAACAGCCTGGAACTCAAATGTAACCCCCCAAAAAATGAAATTTAGAAAAGTAACTCGGGAGAGTTGACCAAGATTATGGGTACCCCCCCCAAAAAAAAGCAGAAACCAGCTCAAGGAAATTCCCTGGGAGAACAGAGGGATGTTGAGGGCAGTTGTGATTTTGAGCTGGTTTAGGGGAAACTTCCTAGCCATGAGAATTGTCCAAAGGTAGAGTGAGCCAGTTACTGAGGAAGATAGTGAATTCTCTCTCCTTGGATGGCTTTAAGCCAAAGCTTGATGACCACTTTTCAGACATTTTTAGAAGGGAATTCTTGTCCAGGTAGAGGTTGGTTACATGGCCTTGGAGAGCCTTCGGACTCTGAGATTCTATGATTCTGAGGGTATATAGACAAAGGGCCTAAAATGGAAGGACAAATTCAAGAGAACTGTGGTTTGGGATGGAAAATGGAAATGGGCGAAATAGGAAAGAGAAAAAGAAATGAGCACATAGAAGTGGAATGAAATCCCAACTCAGTCACCTACTACCCAAGGTGACAAAGGGTAAGTCATTTAACCTGTCTGGGTCTCAGTCTCCTCATCTTTAAAATGAACAGGTTGGATACATCGATAAACATTAAATATGCTTATGCTCCATTCCAACATATCGGATATTGTATGATCCCCAGTTTCAGCCACACCTCAACAAGAGACCCAATCTCTATCCCTATGTTGTTGTTTAATAGTTTTTCAGTGGTGTCTGACTCTGTCAAAAACCCCTTTGGGGTTTCTCTTTGTGATTCTGTTTGGGGTTTTCTTGGCAAAGATACTGGAATGGTTTGCTTTTTCCTCTTCCAGCTCATTTTTTAGATGAAGAAACAGAGGCAAACAGGGTCGAGTGACTTGCCTAGGGTCACACAGCTAGGAAATATCTGAGACCAGATTTGAACTAAGGAAGAACAGTCTTCCTGACTCAAGGCCAGGTGCTCTATCTACTGCACTACCTAGCTGCCTCTTAAGTGGTCATCCAATCACTGACTAGAGACCTACATTAAGGGAGTTTCCATACCCCCTCCTCCCTACCACATGCTGCCTCCAACCAAGAGGCAGTAACATTCTGCTTTTGGGTAGTACTCCATGTTAAAAAGTTTTCTCCAGCATCATGCCCACATCTGCCACAGTGGCATGAGAAAGCTGGAACCCAGATCCAGATCTTTTGACTCAAGCCATTATTCTTTCCAGTAAAGGCACCATATTTCCTCCAAAACTGTCAGAATAATAAGCCCATGAATTTGTTGTGGCATCCAGGAACAGGACTTTCTTGGGGTTGGGGGGTGATTGATAATGTGGGAGGGACCTGAGGTTTGTAGCTAACGTGTAGGATGTGAGAGGTGCCTTATCACGAGAACAAAGTGCTATCCCTGGAGGCAAGAGAGCTCTGGATTCTTATCCTGTTTCTGACACATATTAGAGATTTGACCTGTTGCAGCTTCTTCACAGGAGTGATATGTGGGTCAATCGAGATACCATTTGGAAAGTGCTTTATAGAGCACTGTATAAATGTCTGAATCCTACATTTGCTACTACTTATGACTTAAGTGAACTTAGATAAGTCACTTCTTTTCTTAACCACAACCCTCATTTCCTCCTTTGTAAAATAAAATCCTTCCTTTGAAGTTCCTTTCAGCTCCAAATCCGTGCCCTTTCTGTATAACATGTCAAAATAGGGCAGGATTAAGATAGGGAGGGTTCTGTGGCCTCTGTGACCTGTGACCTTGTGGACTTCCCCTTCCTTCCCTCTCCTAACACTCACAGGCTCATAGATTTAGAGATAGAAGGGCCTTCAGGAATCATCGAGTCCAATCCCTTCATTTGCAGAGGGGGAAACTGAGGCCCAGAGAAGTCAAATTGCTTATCTAAGGTCATGAACATAACAAATGGCAGAGGCAAGATTCCTCCAAAACCCAGAGCCCTGGAATGATTGCCATGATGTGTAAGGCCAATGGGATGGCCATCAGTGAAGTCCCAGCTATTGTGATAATGTGTCCAGTCACCTAGAAATAGGTGGTCTCCATGTTATCCTTCTCTCCACTTCCTCGTTTCCCATTCACTTCTCAAGCCCTTATGATTTGGCATCAGATCCCATCATTGCACTGATGTTTCTCTCTCCAAAATTACCAGTGATCTCTGGGTTCCCAGCTTCTTCATGGATACTTACTACTCACCCAGCTCTCATGACACTATTCTCCTGTAGGATAAGATACCCACTTATGTTATTTGTATGTATATATATATGTATGTATGTATGTATATATGTGTATATACACATATATGTTATGTGTATGTTATTCCCTCCTTAAGCTGAATCCAATGAGAGTACAGTAGACTCATTCCCTTTCACCTCCCTGTTTTTCCTCTCCATTGTAACTGCTTTCTCTTGCCTCTTTTATGTGAGATCATTTACCCTATTCCATTTCTCCCTTTCTCCTTCTCCCAATATATTCCTCTTTCACCCCTTAATTTTATTTTTTAGACGTGACACTATTCTCTAACATTTCTCTTCCTACACATTAGACCAGCCCTTCTTAGTCTCTCTTATTGGATCATCATCTATGATCCATTATCTTTGCCTGGATATCCTCCAAGGTTCTATCTCATCATCTCCCATGTATTCAATTGTCAATTCTATTCAAGAGACTCCCAAACCTACCTAACAAGTCCCCTGAATTCTCATCCTTTATAACTACCTATGGAACATCTCCACCTTGGATATCCTGTAGACATCCAAACTCAATATGTCCAAAGTGGAATTTATTCTTTTTTCCTCTGTTCCTCTAATCTACTTTTCTATCTTTAAAATCAGGACCAGTTAGTTCTAATGGGTATTATTTACAGTATAATTTGAAGCCAAAAGTGTGATTTCCCCCTTCATTCCTAGTTTTCCCTCATTATTTCCCTTGAGATTCTAGACTTCTTCCTAATGGATTTTTGTTATTATGTTAGCTGTAAACGACAAAGTATCCACTCAATAGTTTGGCATAAAACTAAAGCTGTAAGTGAATTTTGGCAGTATTATCACTTTTTCTAAGTTGGAGCAACCCAGCCATGAGCACTGGCTGAACTATCACTCTAGTTATTTAAGTCATTCTTTATTTCTTTGAGAAGTGTTTGGAATTTGTATCTGCTCAAGCCTTGAATTTCCTTGACTCCCAGATATTTTATACATTTCATAGTTATTTTGAATGGAATTTCCCCTTTTATTATTTCCTTCTATACATTATTACTATATAGAGATGATAATGATTTGTGTGGGTTTATTCTACCACTTTGTTGAAGTTGTTAATGTTTAAATTGATTTATTTGTTTATTCTCTAGGAACATTACATTATTTGCAAATAGGGATAATTTTATTTCCCTTTTGACTTCATTTGCCTTTCTTTCTCTTGTATTATTGGTATTGGAACATTAGTAGAACCATGGCAGAAAACAGTGAGGCAGTCCTTTCCCTCTCACTGTTTCAGTTCATAGCATCCATGCTGTGAATGAACCGTGATCTTCACTCTCTGGAAATAGTAGGAATGAACATTTAGGAAAGAGTGAACCAGAAAAAGAGCTACTGTCTATCTGACTAGTTTTAAAGATGCAGCATGTTCCAACCCATAACCAATTAAGGGAGACCACTTCTACCCATGTGGTAGGGGATGCAAGGACCCTCTCTGTTAAGTGATCTGGACATGCCCAGGCGAGCACCATTACACATTTCCCCCTGTTTGAAATTTGCCATCATGGAAAATGTACAGGGGTACATTTTTAAAAACACAGACTAAAGTGGTGCAAGAGAAAGAGAAGGATTGTGCCTCCTACATGCTGAGATAGTAAATTTGTATATTTGTGAGTATACTTTTGAAATAAAGATTTATTTGCAAAAGCTGAAAAAAAGTGAGGAAGCAGGACATGCCTGCTTTACTCCTACATTTATTGGGGAAACTTCTAGTGTTTCTGCATTGCATGAACCACTCAGCTTTTGGTTTTACAATTCTTTAGAAAAATTGTATTAGAATGGCCCTTTTATGTGTATTTCTTAGAGTTATTTATTTGTTTGTTTATTTATATTTAGCAAAAATGAGTGTTGCACTTTGTCAGAGGTCTTTTCTATTATCTAATGATAAAATTTTTTTTGTTTATAATCAGTTGTTGTTGTAAGATTTTAGCAGCCCTTCAAAGTGGTGGCTAAACAAAATTGGCATAGACTATACTCAGTGCATTGTTATGGTTTAGCTATGTGATCACGAGGAAAATAATTTTCCCTGTTGGGCCTCAGTTTCCTCATCTGTAAAATTAGGAGGTCGTCCTTTGAATCAGCAATCCCACTAATAGACATATATCCTAAAGAGATCAAAGACAGAAAGAAAGATTCTATACTTATCAAAGTATACATAGCAGCACTTTTGGGGAGAGCAAAAGGCTGGAAACAAAGCAGGTACCCATTGACTGGGAAATGGATAAACAAACCATAGTAGATGAATGGCATGGTGTACTACCTGTGTAGTAAGTGATGATGAATGTCAATAGTTTAGAAAAACATGGCACAATTTGTATGAACTGATTCACAGTGAAGAAAGCAGAACCAAGAGAATGCTATACGTAATACCTGCGTTAATGTATGTGAAAGTAACACTAATGGGGGCCAAAATCAGATGAATGAAAATAACTAATGATGGTCCAGCAGGACAGATGGTGACATACACTTCCCCTCTCTTGGTAGAGATGGAGGACCACAAGAACAGAATTTCCATACACTGTCCTATGTGGTCATTTTGTCCTTCAGTTTGTTAGCTGTTTTTCTCTGTTACAAGAAAGATTGGTACAGAGGGTGTGTTGCAGATGTGATACAAAAAACACAAGAGGTCAATAGATTATTCAAACAATAATATTAGTGGGTTGAACTAAATAATCTCTAAGGCCCCTCCTAGCTCTTATAATCTGTGTGTCTGTGTTTCTTTTGGCTCTGACAGATGAAACTATGGTGTTAGGGTTTCGTCTTTTTTTTTTTTAATAAAAGGAAAGGGGAGGGGTTTAAACATTTAAAAAATAAATCAAATCTTAACTTTGGAAGACTATTATGATAAACAAGGCCAGAAGTGCTCTGCATTTTCTCAGAAGAGAACAGAAATCTACAATATAGATTCATTTTGACTGGTGAGCCCAGATCCTACAAGGAAGCAAATGAAGGAGTCTTAGAAATGGAAAATATGCCATGCAGAGTGATTGGTCTGTCAAAACCCACTCCATCCCAAGGAATATTCCCAAAATGCTCCTGGACCTGAAGACAAAAGGTAAAATATTAAAAGAAAACAAGATCTAGAAAAAAAGCATATCACAGTATTCCAAGAGAACCCCAGGAGTAAAAGCCTGCTGATGAAAGGGGCAACAGAACTCCCAGCAGTAACAAGTTACTTAGACAATTGGGATGTTCAATACCATTGGGACTTCCCTTTCTGACTGTGCTCTCTATACAATGGAGAAATTTTATCAGCAAAGGATCCCACAGAGAGATGTGAAATGCTGCTGCAGGGAACAAGAAAGAGAGGAGGAGAAAAGGAGAAAAAACACTGTCTGGAAAAGGTTAAAAAAAAACAAATAAGCAGGAATTTGCCCCTACATTCATACATTGTACCTGGAATCAACAAACAAAAATTTATTAAGCACCTACTAAGTGCCAGACTTTGTTATTGGCACTGGGGACACAAACAAAATAAATGGAAACATCTTTAATATATGTAATAGCAGAGATGGGCTTTAGAGCTTAGGCCTTTTTAAATATAGAGATGAAGGAACTGAGACTGAAAGGACATGCCTGGAGCAGGCTCATATAACTAGTAAGGACCTGAGGCAGGATTTGGACCTTAGTCCTTTGCATCATTCTACTATGTTACCAGGTCAATAAGCCTCACACAACCCCATGAGACAGGGAATCTAGGGATTATTATGCCCATTTTACAGATGTGGAAACCAAGACTCATAGAGGCAAAAGGATTTTCCCAAAGTCACAAGAGTATTTAGTGGAAGAAATAGGACCTAGATTTCTTAACCCTGGTCCGGAGCTCTTCACTACACTGCACAACTTTACTTGTTGGGGCTGCTGGCTCCAGGCTATTAAAATGGTGCCCTCAGCCAAGAAAGGGCTTCAGAGGCTTCACACAGCCCTTGATGTTGGAAGTTTAGTCATAGGCTTCAGCAAATACTTGGTAAATCCTCCAGGTTTACTGCCCCAATCTAGATGAGAAGAGGAAGTTATGAAAAGGGGAATTTACTCAGCCCTGTCACACAGTTGGAAAGCTTCAGTTTCCAGCATTTTTGGTTCCAACACAAGATTTCATTCAAAGGCTGGCTAGTGGGTTTCGGTTTTCTTGTGTGTAGAATGACTGTGTTGTCATCTAATACACTTTACAAAGGAGAAAACTGAGAGTACAAGAGGGAATTTGCCCAAAGTGACACTGAGATTCTATAGCAGAGTCTTTTTGTCCCAAATCTAATGCTAGATTCATTGAACCATTCTGTCTTTCAGCTAACACCAATATACGGAAAATAGCAATTTTGGTGCATAAAGGAAGGTAGAACACAATTCACCATTCTCCCCTATGGACTCTCCAAGTCTATGTCCAAGGACGATTTCAATGGATCCACATTAGTAACAAGGGTCTGATGGGAGCTGAATGGAATATACTCATACCAACTCAAACAACAGATTGAAATCAGGAAGTGACAGCTGGGAGAAAGGAAGCTGATTTAAAAGTGAGATTTATACCTAAATCCAGGGCTTTTCCTGGCTGAAGGGGCCTGTCTAACAACCTGACTCACAAAAGAGCTAAAATTTCCCTCAGACTATGGGCTAAAAAAGCTGAGAACTCCCATCCCTTGTGTCACTCAATAATTTCAATTTAGTGTAGCACCAGCAAGTGATAATGTAATGGAATACCCACAGAGAATAACACAGTAAAGAAAATAGATCATCATGGAGTGGCTAGGTGGTACAGTGAATATAGCACCGGCCCTGGAGATAAGAGGACCTGAGTTCAAATCCTGCTGCAGACACTTACCACTTACTAGCCTTGTGACCTTGGGCAAGTCATTTAACCCCAATTGCCTTGCCCTCCCCCCTCCAAAAAGAAAAAAAAAATAGATCATCAGAGGATACCAGGAGCTTGCCATGTAGCTAAGAAAGCATCGAGTTGTAGTATAGGAAGCAGAGAGGGCTTCTAGCTGGGATTCTGCCCTAGAAGTGTGAACTGCTCTGGTCAAAAAGCTTCCCTAGGAGTCAGGAGTCATGAGAATGTTGGGAATTTTCCCTGTTATTTTTCATGCTATGTCATTTAACTAAATGTCTTTTGCCTTGAACTAGTGTGTGCTCTGGTTGGTGTGATAAAAGAAACATCAGTTAGGATTCATGAACTGTAGTTTTGAATAAATGCTGACCAATGGTGTATCTCTGACTTGAGAACCATATTTGAAAAGAACTCAGGCTTCATTGAATTATAAATGGTTTAAAAACCAACATTTTGCTATAGGAAGTCTCCAAAGGAGAAGGTACTATTACAATAATTGCTTTTTTTAAAGACCCATTACATATCTAAAGGTTTGAAATATATTTGGGAAGCATATATATATATATATATATATATATATATATATATATATATATATATATAGGACAATTGGAGAGGCCAACTATTTATAATAGGCTCAATAATGTAGCAAGAAAGCTACAATCAGGATGCCTGAATTTGCATACCAGTTTTGGCCTCATATAAAGTATGTGACTATGGTTGTTTAATCTTTTTTAAAATCTGAAATGGGTATTGTATTTTTTCAAGAGCCTTTTCTGTAACTATTGATATAATGATATTATTTTTGGTGTTCTTCATGTTATAGTTTTCCTAATATTAAGCCAATTGCATTTCTAGTATAACTCTAATCTGTTCATAATGTATACTCTGGTGAAATGTTACTATATCCACTTTGAGAATATTTTAATTTTTTTTGTATCACTGTATATTAGGGATTTGGGCCTACAATTTTTCTTCCTCTATTTTGTCTCTACCTGGTTTAGATATCAAGGATATATTTGTGCAATATTTGATAGGATTCATCAAACCCATCTAGTCTAGGATTTAAAAAAAAACCTTGGGAGTTAATTTTTGGTTTGTTCAATTTCTCTTTTTTCCCCTGAGATTTAGCTGCATAAATTCTCTATTTCTTATTCTTTTATTCTGAGTTGTTAAATGATTGTAAGTATCCATTAAATTTAAGTTAATGGCTTTATTAGTATATTATGGACAAAATAGTTTCTAATGATATCCTTTATCTTTGCATTTGTTGTGATTTAAAAAAATTAATACTAGTAATTTGATTTTCCTCTTAAATAAATAATTTTTTAAAATAAATAAATATTTTAAATAAAATTTTTTTAACTAGGTAAAGATTTTATTAACCTTTTTTTTCCTTCAAACTTTAATTCCAGGTTTGTTCATCATAGTTAGGCTGCAAAGAATGAATTGTGTATAAGCAATAAATGAAAAGAGCTACAATGTCCAATGGGCTTCAAAATATTAGAGATCTAATTCTCTAGATCCATAAACAAAAACAAAAAAGGGAAAAGAAAAAAGCAGTCGCCATATAAAATAGCAGCTCCATATAACTTTCAAGTTTTAACTTTCAGAAGTTGATACTCAATTCAGTTTGCCTCCTTGTCATCAAAATTCTCAACTGGAACTTCATCATCATCCTCCCCAGTGGCAAGAGGTGCTTTTCCATCGACAGGTTGTTTGGGTAGAGTCTCTGCCAGTCTTCTCAAGCTAGTCAGCATGGATTGTAATACTGAAAGTGTTTGTTGCCAATGATGCCTGAACTTTAGGATTGTTAAATGTTCCCTGGTTGGTAAACATTCACCTCTTCAATACCAGAGATATTGTTCACTCCTAGTTTCTTTAAGGAAAACTGAAGTTTCTAATCATCTGCTGTAGCTGTTCTATGAACCACCTTCTTCTTTCTCCGAGCAGTTCCTTTCCCATCAATGCGCACTTGTGCCTGCAACTTGGCAAGTTTCTCTTGATTTATAATCATTTCTTTCATTTTGCCAGAATGGAAATGGAGCTGCGCAGAAGATGGGATGTTACTTTCGGGGTCACAGGTAGAAGACAGGGGAACACACAAGGGATAGCAAGATGGAAGCCAGAGAGCAATAAAAAAAATTTTTAAATAAAATTATCTATTTTTAAAAACCTAACAACTAGGTTTTTAAAAATTAATTCAACATTTTATTTAAATATTTTTAATTTCTTCTTTGATTTTTATGATTTTTTTTATTTAAGTAGTTAAAATTTTTTGTTGGTTTTCTAGGTTTTGTTTGTTTGCTTAATTCTCAACTTGTTAATTGGCTCTTTCTCCCTTTTGCTGATTAAAGTGCTTTGAGATATACATCTCCCCTTCAAGAACTGTTTTGTCTGCATCCCCAAAATTTTAGCATGTCTTCTGATTATTGTCCTTATCTTTAATGAAATTCTAATTTCTTTGATTTGTCATTTGACTCACCAAGTCTTTAGATTTAAGTCACATGGTCTTCAGTTAATTTTTATTCTTTCTTCCATGGTCCTTTATCAAATATATTTTTATTGCATTTTGTGCAGCATGGCATACTACTTTCTGCATTTTTTATGAAATAGTTGTTTTCTTTTTTTGGTGAGGTTTTCATTTTTTAATATGTGGTGAATTTTTGTAACAGTGACAAGCATAGCTGAGAAATATGTATGCTTCTTCTTATACCCATTCAACATTCATGAAAGAGATATCACATATAACTTTTCTGAAGTTCTGTACAGGTCCTTAATTTCTTTCTTGTTTATTTTTGGTTAAATTTATCTAGCTTTGAAAGGGGAGACAGAGGTCACTCATCATTATTTTATTATTTTCCCTATAACTCATTTAGCTTTTTCTTTGACTATTTATATGCTATGTGATTCAGTGCATATATGTTAAGTATTAAACTTTTCCTATTTATGGTATCTTTCAACAAAGTGTAATTTCCCTGTTTATCTAATTTAATTGATTATCTTTGCTGTTGCTTTGTCTGAGATCATGATTACTTTTTTTAAATTCAGCTGAGACATAATGTGTTTTGCTCCAACCCCTTTTAATTGTGTATCTTTCTGTTTCAAATGTGTTTCTCGTGAATAACATATTTTTGTAGTCTACTTTTGAATACATTCTGCTATCCTCTTCCATTTTATGGGTGAATTCATCCCATTCACATACCTAGTTTTGATTAACTACATATTTCCTATCATCTTCTCTTTGCTCCCTGATGCTCTTTAACACAGGTTCTTATCCCTTCTTTCCTTTTAAATCCCACTCATGTTCCCCCCCACAAAGCTTAGGGTTTGTTTTCCTTTTAACATTTTTTCCCCTGAATTGTTATTTACTTCTTATTAATCCTGAAAGCAAGAGGAAATCAGTGAAGTTTCTTGAGTAGCAGAGTGACATGGTCAAAACTTTGTTATAGGAATTTCACGTTGGTAGCTTTGTGGAGAGGGATTGGAGAGGGTAAAACTGGATACAGGAAAATCATTTTGGAGGCTATTGAGAAAAGTGAAAGCAACAGGTGATGATAGCCTGAATTAGAATGGTGGCCAGATGAATGGGAAGAAGATAAGGTGTGTGAGAAAGGTTGTGGGAATTGGTAACTGATTAGATATGGCTGTGGCACCCACAGCCCAGAGGGGTTCCTATGAGAGGCTTCCATTTTGTATTCAAACAGACCAAGTTTGATTTAGAGAGAATCTAACTTCGAAGAATTGGGATCAAGCTTTTTTTTCACCTTCTCTGACTTACTGTGCCCCCACCTTGGAGTTCTGGGACTAATGCTTAAAGCATACATTAAACATGATCCATGTCTAGGGTCCCTAAAGGAACTAACAGGATCCCTTCTTCTATAGAAAGCAGATATTAGAAATAGGACAATTCTTTTAGGTTTAAAACACAAAAGACTCAGAAATATTCAAAACATGGTTGACTCTGATCCCCACTTTCCCATGGCCAGGACCATTACATTTTATACCACCCCTTCACCCCTCTAAAGTGGTAGCAAAGTATTTTAACTCATTGGCTAGAGCTCCTTCTGGTTGTTTCACCTATTTTAGGGTCATAGCACCCCCATATTCTTTTAACCATTTACTAACAGACACAACACAAAAACTAGCCGTGACCTTGGACAAGTCACTTAACCCCAATTGCCCTCCAAAAAGCAATATATATATATACATATATATATATATATTTCATTAAATATTTCCTAATTGCACATAAATTTTTAAAGCATATGTCTTTAAAAATTTTGAGTTCCAAATTCTCTTCCTACTGTCCCTTCCTTCTCTTTGAGAAGGTAAGCAATTTGATATCAATTATACATGTGAAATGCATGACTTATTCTTAATGAACCCATGCAGGTTATTTGTGATATTTTGGTTATTTGTGATGTCCTCCTTCCTTTCTAAATGCTTGCCTTTAATAGCATGTTCTAGCATTTTGCCAGGAACTGACATCAATGCTATTGGACTATAGGTTAAAATATTTGTCTTCTTCTTTATGAAAACGAGATAACATTTGGCCATCTTCAGTCCTGAGATATCTCTTGTATATGCCCAAATTCCTCAAAGTCGCCTGATGGTGCCCCAGTAATCATATCTGCAAGGAACGCTCTCAGTATACTCAGATGCACATCCTCTCTTCTCAAACCATTGTGAAGAGATAGAAGATTCTCTTGAGGAGTTGTGGATAATGGAGAGCTGACTATCTTTATCTCCTCCTCTTCTATTTCTCTCTCCTACCCTTATTTTGTTCGAATATATTCATAGGTCTCACTTATACCAAAGGGAAATGTCATTAAAGATCATTATTTTGTTAAAAAAAAAAAAGACTCTGGGAGTCCTTATTCTAATTCCCATTCTCACTGATGAGTCAGATTCTCCCAGACAAGGCTAATTCCCTCTCAAGGTTCTGAGGCCCTTAAGGCCAGTGTAATATCTGTTTAATGTATCAACTAATATATCATCTTAAGCCTCCATTCCAATGTATTCTCCCTAATATCAATGACCACCAATGCCAGTTAATATTGCCACCGATACCATTGATTAATGTATTAACTAATTTCAATTCAGACAACTAACACCAATAAAGTTTCACAGAGGCTTATTTACTGAGAAGACAGAGGAAGAAAGAAGGACATCCATCCTTTGAAGCTGGGCTCATACCCACTTATGTACTACCTAGGTCCCTCAAACTTAGGGTGGTTCTATAGAACATTCACTAGTATTCTACTATATCACTAGTAGATTCTACTATATCACTAGTAGAGCTGATGAATGGGTAGCTCCTTCTTGACCACTGTTGATACACTGCCTTTTTGGGTCACTCAAGTTCATCCTCACAGGACTCAGTTGCCAGCAAACTCTGGCATAGATTCTCATTCCTAGACCTCTAATGGCTCATTCTGCTGACTCCTGAAAGCCCACAAGGTTGTAGCCTCATCCATTCCATCTCAAACACTCCTTTGCCTAAGGCTGTAGGCACAATAGGGACAGAAGCAGCAGCAAGACATGCTAGCAGCTTCACAACAGGTGGGAGAGAGAGGGACAAAGTCACCTTGCCTTTCCAGAGTTTGCGCCAGGTTATTCTCCTCACACACCACCAGGATAGGAAAGAGACTGAGCGATCCTCATGGGAGTTTTGACCCTGTTCTGTTATTTGAGCAGTTATTTTTCCTGTGTTCATTTACTTAATTTCAGTTCTCCGGGAAATTGGGGACCTTTTTTTTCATCATGTCATAATTGGACAGGAAAGGGCAGCTAGGTGGTGCAGTGAATACAGCACCGGCCCTGGAGTCAGGAGGACCTGAGTTCAAAATCGGCCTCAGATACTTAAACAACTTACTAGCTGTGTGACCTTGGGCAAGTCACTTAACCCCAATTTCCCTGCCTTCCCTCCTCCAAAAAGACAAAAAATAATAATAGTAATTGGACAGGAAACATATCATACATATATACCTACATATACACTATATATGTATATACTCTATATGCATATATGTATATCTGTATGTATGTATATATTGTGTGTATATATGTGTGTATGCACATAGATAGATAGATAGATAGATTAGATAGATAGATAGATAGATAGAGGGATGGATGGACGGATGGATGGACGGATGGATAGATGGATGGATGGATGGATAGATAGATGGTTGGATGGATAGATGGATGGATAGGTGGATGGATAGATGGATGGATAGATAGATAGATAGATAGATAGATAGATAGATAGATAGATAGAT